>NC_000081.6:23402278-23702278 GCF_000001635.26 Mus musculus | reverse complement strand
CTGACTGTGATCATCCACTTCTGTGTTTGCTAGGCCCTGGCATAGTCTCACAAGAGAGAGCTATATCTGGGTCCTTTCAGCGAAATCTTGCTATTGTATGCAATCATGCCAGCATTTGGAAGCTGATTATGGGATGGATCCCTGCATATGGCAGTCACTAGATGGTCCATCCTTTCGTCACAGCTCCATATTTTGTCTCTGTAACTCCTTCTATGGGTGTTTTGTTCCCATTTCTAAGAAAGGGTAAAGTGTCCACACTTTGGTCTTCGTTCTTCTTGAATTTCATGCGTTTTGCAAGTTGTATCTTATATCTTGGGTATCCTAAGTTTCTGGGCTATTATGCACTTATCAGTGAGTACATATTGTGCAAGTTCCTTTGTGATTGGGTTACTTCACTCAGGATGATACCCTCCAGGTCCATCCATTTGCCTAGGAATTTCATAAATTCATTTTTTTAATAGCTGAGTAGTATTCCATTGTGTAAATGTACCACATTTTCTGTATCCATTCCTCTGTTGAGGGGCATCTGGGTTCTTTCCAGCTTCTGGCTATTATAAACAAGGCTGCTATGAACATAGTGGAGCATGTGTTCTTCTTACCGGTTGGGACATCTTCTGGATATATGCCCAGGAGAGGTATTGCGGGATCCTCCGGTAGTACTATGTCCAATTTTCTGAGGAACCGCCAGACTGATTTCCAGAGTGGTTGTACAAGCTTGCAATCCCACCAACAATGGAGGAGTGTTCCCCTTTCTCCACATCCTCGCCAACATCTGCTGTCACCTGAGTTTTTGATCTTAGCCATTCTGACTGGAGTGAAGTGGAATCTCAGTGTTGTTTTGATTTGCATTTCCCTGATGATTAAGGATGTTGAACATTTTTTCAGGTGTTTCTCTGCCATTCGGTATTCCTCAGGTGAGAATTCTTTGTTCAGCTCTGAGCCCCATTTTTTAATGGGGTTATTTGATTTTCTGGAGTCCACCTTCTTGAGTTCTTTATATATATTGGATATTAGTCCCCTATCCGGTTTGGGATAGGTAAAGATCCTTTCCCAATCTGTTGGTGGTCTTTTTGTCTTATTGACGGTGTCTTTTGCTTTGCAGAAGCTTTGCAATTTTATGAGGTCCCATTTATCGATTCTTGATCTTACAGCACAAGCCATTGCTGTTCTTAAAAGTATAAGATGGTGATACAAAACATCGTGGATAGTGCACTCTTAAATTTAATGCAAGCTATTAGCATGTCTCATATGAGTACACTGTAGCTGCCTTGAGACACACCAGAACATAGCATACAATGCCATTACATGTGGTTGTGAGCTACCATGTGGTTGTGGGATTTGAACTCAAGACCCCTGGAAGAGCAGTCAGTTCTCTTAACCACTGAGCCATATCTCTAGCCCCTATTAGCATGTCTCTTATTTCTTAATGATTTTTACACAAGAGCTTGAGATGTAGTCTTTAATCCTCTTTAGAAACCACAATTAATGTACAAACAATGGTAAGAAACCCAAGTGTTTACTTTCTTTTCTCCAATCATATTTTAGTTAGTCATTACAGACTTTGTCATTCTGCCACAAGAATGGGTCCGGGGAAGCTAGAAGCCTGTCTGTGAATTAACTATAAACGGTTATGCACATGATATCAGAATGTTCCTCTAATTTAGATACTGATTTCTAGATATGCTTTTGTCATATTCCTTATAAGGCACAACCATGTCTACCTAGAGCCCACATGAATTTCAGCTATGATTATAATGTTTGGAAATAAAGGTTCTTCACATTTATAGTAATGAGACTGCATGATTTCATTTAATACTGTATTTAAATCCAAGCTACAGAGTGGTAACTTGCCTTTGCCCTGGACTACTTGCCGCCTGACCCTATCAGTCCTTGTGGGTAGGAGGTGAGGTGGCATGGAGTCAACAATGTAGTCTCCAGGAGCAGCAGAGAAATGCTGCAACAAGCTCTCTGAACATTGCTGTGAGCTTCGTTAATACCCTCCATGAGCGTCCCATTGGTCCCAAGTAAAACATGTCTTCTAAACAGTAGTTCCAGATTGGCTGGCATTGTCTGCACCGGCAATCCTTGGTCTCTCAGCCAGTCCTCATTTGGGTCTTCCTCTAGGAAATATTTTTACGAATGTGCAGCCCCCAAAGTTTACGTAGTGGTGGCCCCACCATTTCTACGATAGTGGTATATAAGATTTCCAGGGAAAAGCATCATTGCTTATCACTAAAAGAGTATCAGGAAAATATTTAATTACTGATACAGAGGAACGTTTGTTTTTGTTTTATTTGTTCTGTTGGTTAGGTTTTTGTTTTTGTTTTTTGTTTTTTGTTTTTTGGTTTTTTTTTTTGTTGTTGTTGTTGTATTTTGTTTTTGTTTTGTTTTGGTTTTTTTTGTTTTGTTTTTGTTTTTGTTTTTTTTTTGTTTTTTGTTTTTTGCATCATTGCATATGAGAAGTAGCCTGATACTCTACTGTATAAGATGCAATTTTAAATGTAATTCTTGTGGAATTATTACCGGGAGGTATAAATGAATATTGACTCACTGCAGACTACAGAAACGATGCTCCTTCAGTTTGCTGAGTCTATGTGACAATCGTTTCACACAGGGCTATGGATGATTCAAAGACAAATTCATGCACACACAGTGGGTACTGCCTCATGCTGTCCTCATCCACAAGAATACAACTGTTCAACATGCACACAGCTCCACAGCATGGTCTCATCTCCCTTGTCAATTGTTTACTGATTACATAAGCTCAGGAAAGACCCGCATGGGTCTTTTAGTTTTTTGAGATTTGTGACACTTGTAAAAATTATAAGCATTCTGAGCTTGTTAAATTTCATTCCCTTTCTGAATTTTACAAGTCTCCTTCTGGGGTTATCTATCAATTCATAAGAAATAGCTATATAACCTTAATATACAAAGTCTTGCAAATATAAAAGAATTAATTTTCTTTTATTAACTGTTTTTCTATTTAGGAAGTTAACATAGAACATAGTTTTTAGGAATATATATATATATATATATATATATATATATATATATATATATATATATACATATATAATTTTTTGATTAGTATATTATAGTGCTCTCTCTATATATATATGTAGAAGTGTTCCACACTTACACACACACACACACACACACACACACACACAGACTGAACTGAAGATATGCTACATATAGTCCAAATTCAAATATACAAACATTCTCCCTCAGAGCATCATATCCAAGCATGTGATTTATTCCCAGTTATGAATAGCCAGCAGCAGGTGGAGATACCTGAAGCTTGCTTGATAGCTAGGATAACTTATTACCTGGCAAGCACCAGACCAATGAGAATCCCTGTCAAAACAGAACAAAAAACCAAACAAGACAAATTAAGTAGGAAGCTCCCAAGAAGTAAAGAGCTTGTATGTGGTAGTCAGATGAGTGCTCTTACATAAAACGGTAGATCCAGACCCAAAGCATATACATTTATTGATTAGATTGTTCACTGATTTGTAGTGTTAGCTGTTTTATGATTCGAGCTCACATTATTAGAGATTTGTACAAGAGTTTCTACTCCAGATACGTTTCAATATCTGTATGCCAATGTCACACTCTTAACTTTTGACAATACTTTTAGTATGTACTGCTTTATGGGAGCATATGACATCCAGCATTCCTTTTATTAAAGAATTATGTAATTTATATATGTTATATACACTTATCTCTGTCTTATATACAAGCCAATGCAGAAACCTGAGGAAATCTGGATTGAAATGCTACATAGCTATTGATCTGATTGATATCAGATTTACGAAAAGCAATCCAGAGACTACATTCCAAAGATTTTACTAGTAATATTTAACAATAAGTCATCAATAGATTAAGCACTAGCTGTGGGAAAATATAACTTTATTTCTTTCATTAGACACTTAACACTTAGTGTTCATAAAGGGAGTTTTCCTTATGAGCTGATATATCAGAAAATGAATTTTTGAATAGCATTATTTTACTTCTATTCTCCATTTGTGTTAATTGAGATTATTCAAGAGTGATCAAATAGGAAGGATGTTCATGACAACACAGAAAGGAAGGTCAACGAACATCCCTGTTTTCACCTGAAATACTAGCCTTAGAGTGTAGTTATGCTTACTCATTCAGTTGTCAGTATACCATTATACCCTTATCCAGGTAAAGCCCAGCATCTAACTTTTGGACCTCACAATATAGAGTGCTTATTTCCATCCTCTTCAGTGTTTTCTCATGGTACAAAAGAGATCAAGTGCACTATAGGACAAGCTCTATAGTTTCTTGATCAAATGAAAATAATTTTCGAAATTATAGTACTGTTTATTACTATTTCATTCATTGTAAGAACTTAAGATACAAAGCGCAAAGGGGATGATGCATCAATGTACCTGCTCCCCTTCCAAACAATTTCTAAAGCATATGACATGTAAAGTTGTATGGTATAGCATGGTGGCTAAGAATGTGTTTCCTTTATCAAAGGCAAATCTAATTCATAATGTTCTATATATAGTTCCTGTCTTCTTTATTAAGTAGTGAAATACAGAAGACAGACATTTATAACATTATTTATTTCAGGAGACAAATGATAAGGAAACTGTCCAGTTTACAACTCTAAGAAGGAACTGAAATTCAAATTCATGTTCAGAATAGACCAGTATTTCTCTGTAACTTCTGGATTTAAAGTTTTGTATGGCATTCAACTACATACATGTTCACACAATATATGACATGATGTTGAGAAAAAAATATACACTTAAATAAAAGCACACCACAATCTGAGAAAATTGTAAATTCCTCACCTCATGTATATAAAGATATCTACCTTGTACATGTATTTGACATTACACTTTCAGCTGTTAGCTTTCTACTCTGTGTGATTTATTGTTCATCATTTTCAAACTTTATTAACTTATTGTCTTCCTGAACTCTTTCTTTTACTTGTGATAGTTTTCCCGGGCTCGCAGTTGGGTGATTCACATATCTCAATACGACTAAGGACATTTTATGGAGATTTATCTCTAGGCCTAAAACAGATTCCAGTTTCTTTCCTTTCTTCCTCCTCCTCCTCCTCTTCCTCCTCCTCTTCTTCCTCCTCCTCCTCTTCCTTCTCCTCCTCTTCCTCCTTCCTCTTCTTCTTTTGTCTGTATTTTAGAGAAGACAGCTACCTCCATTACCTGTTGTGTATTGGCACTGCTGAGCTGACAAACCTCTTAAATCAGGCTTCAGTCAGATTTACTCAGATTCAAAGCATATGGTCATTGTAAACTCTCATCTTCACAGCAATTATCTTGAGAATCTATAGAGTTTTTGGTTCTTTCCCTCTTCCAAAGTAGGCCCAGTAGAATACAGCATCTAGAAAAACTGAAATATTTTACATGCGGTCCAGTTGTTCCAAGAAATGTTTCAGGAGACATGAGATATGGAAACTTCTTTCTGATAATGAAAGACCATGCGAAGTTTGGAGTTACTGAGTTACACACGGACTATATGAGTTTTCTTACTAGGAAAATGTTAAATTCACAGACACCTTGCTTAAGGAACCTCTCAGTTCAGCTCTTGTTTCCTCTTAAAGTAATTCTCTCCATGCACTGTTGTCATGTGTCTTCAGTTATCAGAGAAGGAATTGAAGCTTCTTACCACATTCCCGTGTTCTATTTCACATTGCCACCGTCCATCTTCCCTCATCTTATTCTTCATTTCACTTTTATATAATTCCATTTGAAAAAAACTACCTAATTCTGGGCCTTATTTGATTCTGGCATATATTAGAATGACTCCCTTCATAAATTCCCACCTTTAATATTTGAGTTCATAAAGACTAACTGTATGCAATCTCTGGTTAATTGTATTTCCAATGAAATTCCATTGAACATCAACTAAGATTTCTTTTCATATTACTGTTCTTAATAATAATTTAATTTTGTTTTGAATGGATTACTATTGTTTACTAAATAAACTTTGTTTTATTTTATCTCAATAATACATAAATACATTACACAATTTAAAATTATTGGTATCTTATGAGTGGTAAAATATTTACATGAAAATAAATGATGCATAGATATATGTGTTAGTATGTGTTATATATATTAGTATAAATATATGTATATATATGTGTGTGTTTGTTAATATGTATGCACATGTCTACAAGTTTGTAGGTGCATTGATATTCAAAGAATTTGTGTTACTGATAACAAGAGAAAAATTGTTTTCTATATATATCACCATTTCTACTTTATAAAGGAGTGTCTATAAGGAAGTTAAAATGTTAAAGTTATAATATTGTATGGTTGTTTATTATAGAAATTTCTATAAAATTGTCTAAAGAATGAAAATGTGATTCTGAACAAAAGATATTGTCATGTGGAATGCTTCTCAATAATCTGATATAAGAAGGATATCCAGTTCTTTTTCAATTACTGGTAAAAAGAATTTTCTTCCTACAAAGAAATTGTCATTATGTATAAAAAGAAATATAATTTCTACAGGCAAAAAATGCAGCAAATAAACAATGCAGAGGACTACCCCTAACGTCTGTTGTTATCAACATTAAATAAGTCAGGGAAATGATATTGCAAAACACAAAAGTGAAGCAAAGATATGTAGTAAAAAGTTTATATATTAAAGGAACCAAAAAAAGGGAAGCTCTTGATATGCATATATACTTGGGCATATTAGTATGAGATCCTACAAGTATGTCTTAGTCTATAGAAATAGTCTATGGAAAGAATTAAGTATAAAATAGACTTTTCAAAATTGTATTTTCTAAAAATAAAATTGACAAGTTGAAAAATATTAGCTGCAAGTTTCTACAATATGTCTTTTCCTAAACAGAATAAAACAGTCTCCAAACACTTTAGATAAATGCCTTTAATACAGTAAAATTGTTTAAATATGTCATTTATCCATTAGTGTGTCAGAAAATACACCCCCATGAGTGGAATGCCTACTGTCTGACACTCCTGTTTGTCTAAATACTCTCCCCATAGGAGATGAACATAGATGCTCTACGCATGCTGCACATAGGTTACCTTCTGTCTCAAATGCCATGAGGTGTATGGGAGCCAAGGCACTGGGAAGGAAGTTTATAGATTAAGAGTTGCTCTGCTGTTGGAAGGACTGGAGTTTAGCTTCAAGCACCCATTCCTAGTGTCTCACAACTACCCATAACTCTAGTTCCAGTGGTCCCTACACTAAATTTTGGCCTCTTTGGTGAACCACATATATATGTTCATGCACACACACACACACACAGAGAGAGAGAGAGAGAGAGAGAGAGAGAGAGAGAGAGAGCGAGAGAGCGAGAGAGCGAGAGAGAGAGAGAAAGAGAGAGAGAGAGAGAGAGAGAATCAATTAATTAATTAATTTTAAAATTATATATAACACTGATAAATCCTAAAATACTCATAGAATTTAAGAGTAACACAAAATTAATGTGTTAGTACTAAAAGAAACAATCTGATTCATAGCTAATATAAGGAAATATATGTATGCTATAGTATTCAACTGAAAAGAGATAGATAAGAATTGATTAGTATACCAACAGGTTATTTAGTGTAGAGCTTGGCTTAGCAACTTTTCTTTCTTTTTTTTTTCATTTTTTTATTAGATATTGTCTTCATTTACATTTCAAAGGCTATCCCCAAAGTCCCCTATACCTTTCCCCCACCCTACTCCCCTACCCACCCATTCCCACTTCTTGGCCCTGGTGTTTCCCTGTACTGGGGCATATAAAGTTTGCAAGACCAAGGGGCCTCTCTTCCCAATGATGGCCGACTAGGCCATCTTCTGCTAACATATGCAGCTAGAGACACAAGTTCTGGGGGTACTAGTTAGTTCATATTGTTGTTTCACCTACAGGGTTGCAGACCCGTTCATCTCCTTGGGTACTTTCTCTAGCTCCTCCATTGGGGGCCCTGTGTTTTGTGACACATAGCTAACCAAAGCAACTATGGTTTACTTTGGATGACAACTCAAAGGTACATTCTGCCACAGTGGGATGTCATGTCTGACATGAGCATGACTTTTACAGTCAGTCAGGAATCGGGGATAGATGAATACTGTACTTTTTGTTTTTGATTTAGTTCAGCACTGCACCCCATTGAATGCTATGGCCTTCAGTTGCAGTTGATCATTTGATTTCAGTTAATCTACTTAGAAAGTTGCATATGCAAGCTCAGAAGTTTGCATCTATGGTGATGCTTGATCTTACATGAAGGACAATATTAACTATCATAAAAGTAAACACTTGGTTATGAATTAATAGAAATATGCCTCCAAATGGCAGTTAGAATAAAATTACAATTCCTGGTAATGTCATCTATTTTTGACACTGTGGAGAGCCGGTAATCTCTGAGGAGAGCCTTGTGTGCCGCGAGCAATCACCATTATAAGATGGCGCGGGCCTCCGCTGTGCCTAACTAGTAAACAAGCCTTGTACTCAGGTGCAAGAGTGAATTCACTCCTAGTCACTCCCATTCTCGGGGTGTAATAGTGGGGTGATGGGCAAGCAACGAATCGGGAGCTGTCACGCCATATCAGGTGCTGAAACGTCACGTCACGCTGCGGGTTATAAAAGCAGCGCCATTTTCCCGGTTTGGGATCTTCCTGAGAAACAAGCAATAAAGCTCTTGCCGCGGAAGATTCTGGTTTGTTGCGTCTTTCTTGCCGGTCGTGCAGGACGCAATATGACACATTTTATATAACAACTAAACTGAGATATATGCTAAATCATCACAAAGCTAATCATAGAACAACAGCTGACCATTTCGAATGACAATATCTTGGGCTCAAACTAACATAGATAATTCATTATTCTTGTTGAGTGTTTGGTGAGAAAGTATTACTTATAAGAAATTAATCATTTGAGACTCATATTGCATTGGTGATGGAACAATAAATTTTGATTTTCAGCTACACGTGATTAAAAGGCAAAACAGGGCATTAATGGGGAATGTGTTTTCAGAGAGGTTTAGTGGAAGAACAAATGCCTATCCTGTATGTTGATTGTAACATCACCTGTCCTGTGGTCCAGGAGCATACTGGCACTGAACTTTCACTGTGTCCCATTAACATAGGAATCAGCAATTTACTTTGTTCACCCTACCTTCCATGGCTTCCTTGTTATTACGGATTTAAGCCGTCAATCACACCAAGCCTTTGTTAGTGCAAGGTGATGGGTACAGTCTATTATTACTGTTCTACAGGTGAAGATCCAGTTTTTCCAGCACCACACATTACATAAGCTTTCTTATTCTTGTGTTTCTTTTTGCATCATCTGTTTTGCACCAATCCCATACTGCTCTTATTAAAATGACTCTACTACATCTCCAATATACACTGGTCTTCTTTCCAGCATCATTCTTTTGCCCATTATGATTCTTGCTGTCTTGCAACTTTCTGTTCCCATGTACAATTTAGAATAGATTTTGTTCTCATATTTCTGTGAATAATGTGATGGGAGTTTTGACTGGACCCATACTGAACTTGTAAATGGCTATTGGTTGAATTGACATTTTCACAATTCATGTAAGATGTGTTTCCAATTCTAGTGTTTCTATCTCTTCAGAAGGTTAAATTTTCATTACAAATGTCTTTTTTCCTTTTACTTGGGTTTATCTTAAAATACTTTATCTAATTTGAGGTTATTATGAGTGGGCATATGTCCATGATGTCTTTCTCCATATGATTGGTGTGACATTTAAAAGCATTGAGTGTTGAAAATTTGTTGCTCTATTCTAATATGTTGCTAGAATTACTTGTCTAGATTTTTTCTGCTGGCATTTTTTGGAATCTCTTATGTACAATATTATACCATCTGCAAGTAGGGATGATTGTACTTTCTTCTTTACCATTTAATTTCCATCTTTTCCCTTACTGTTGTACCTAGTGCTGAAGATACAATATTGAACAGGACTGGAGAGAGTATATATCCCAGATTTGAGTTGAATTCCATCAAGTTTTCTCCATTTCAGAAAATGTTGGCTGTGGGTTTCTCATATATAACTTTAATCATGTTGAGGTATGTTCTGTCTAGTTTTACTCTCCCTAAGACTTTAATCATAAAGGCATGTTGGAATAAGTCAATATCTTTGTCTGCATCTATTAATATGATCATGTGATTTTTTTCATGAATTCCTATTATGAGTTTTATTAAACTTAATTTTTGAACCATGTACTGCCTTTGATAGAATTTCTGTTGGTGTGATTAAACACCATGGCCAAAAATGATTTGGGAAGAAGTAGGTTATATACCTTAAGTTTCCATATCACAGTCTGTCATCAGAGAAAGACAGAGAATGGATTCTTTGAGGAAGTGAAGCAGAGCAATAACATCATTAACTTGTTTGTTTTCCATGTTTGTTAAGCCTGCTTTCTCATGCCATATAAGATCAACATCCATAGATTTGCACCATTCAGAATGTACTGGGTGCTCACAAATCAATCATTAATCAACACAATACACTACACATTTGCCTATAATCTAGTCTTATGGAGACATTTTCTCAATTAAGATTCCTTATTTCCAGATGTTTGGGTTTGTGTCAAGTTGACTAAAACTACCACTTTAATTTTCCTCCTGTCAACTACACAAACAATTATATAACAGATAAAGCAAGAAAATCTGTATGGCTACATCCAGATAATTATAATTCAGATAATATTTTTACTGAAAAATAATTAACTGTTAGCCCATCCACAGAATCACCCATGTCTTAACTTTGATGTTAAAACAACTTCCTATAGGACTTCGTGTTTGTTCCCATTTCACTTTTTCAGATAATTTCTCCCATGGTAATTTTAGAGGTTTGCTCCATCCATTGTTCAAAATTTTCCATTGTATGATAATCATATACAGAATTTAATTTACATACTTCCTTGTAATTTAAATCTCTCTCCCTCTCCCTCTTCCTCCCTCCCCCTTGCTCTCTCCCAGTGTGTGTGTGAGTGTGTCTATATGTATGTATGCATCATGTATGTATTTTTAACACCTTCTAATAGGTATATATTATATGTGAGAAAAAAGAATCAAGGAAATTAGTATGAGCTGTGTCTGACTAGTAAATAACAGTGTCTCTCTCTGAGATGTGGAGTATCAAGGTAATTTAGAAAAAATAAATAAAACATGTTACTGCTATTTCCACTGGCAGATTAAAAATGCCACATAAAAATAATTTTAATCCATGTGGACTTGAATAAAGACTCATTATAATAGAGTAAATAAATGAGTAAAAATATTTAGAGAAAGAACCATTCCTTGGAAATATATAACTTTAGTGTGGAAAGAAACATGGAAGAAAGAGGAAGGGAGAGGGATGTCAATGAGGTACAGTATTAAGGATGAATTTTTGAAGTTGAAAATGGTGACAAGAAGCCTTGACTTATAAGAAGTTTTTCTATATCATTGTCAGATCATGGAGGATGCAAAGCATATGCTTAGGGAGAGGGGGGAGGGAGGAGAGTTGAGAACAGGAGGAGGGAGGAGTGTCAGGAGAGGAATGACAGAGAGGAAGAGACAGTGATGAAGTTCAGATAGTTTGATTTTAATTGGTATAAGATATTAAAAGTACAATAACAAATGTAAAAGGTACTAAAATCACTGATGAATGTACTTTTAGGTTGCAAAAAACAGTGAAACTCTGTATGGGAAATGAAGGACACATAGCATGGGTGTAAGTAAAATACATTTCTATGGAGCTGGCTTACCATTCTGCTGGATAAGGGAACAACTGTATGAGGATTTCAGTGAAAGAGCCCTTGTGGATATGTATCAGAGAAAAAGTCCCTCAGGATGTATGTATACTTGTGTGTGAATGTGTGTGTGTGTGTGTGTGTGTGTGTGTGTGTGTGTGTGTGTGAGGGATGGATAGGCAGAATTGTTGAAAATCATATGGCAAATCAAATATATGTCGAAGAATAATCATTTGAGTTGTCACTATTTTTCACTCCTAAAACTAAAAATAATTTATATCTTAATAACAATACATAGACATTTAAGGTATAGTCAATAGAAAATGATATCACTGGGAATAAAAGCAAATCTAATGTAATGTGTGTGTGTGTGTGTGTGTGTGTGTGTGTGTGTATATATACCTGATATATATATATATCAGGTTTTCTATCCTATACATCTATTTTAATATTGCAAATCTATTTTCAAGGTAAAATTGATCAAAATATTGAAACAATAATTCAGTGATAAATAATTCGAGGAGTTAATTAGGAAGACATCTTTCTTTATGTTTGTAATTACATTTATGTATTATTAGTGACCTCTGCTCTCTGTAAACAGTGAACATTCAGTATTCCCATGTGCTTGAAGAATATGCTATTCATGTTTTTAAAGAAATTATGCCCAGATACTATTGTTGATGCCAAGAAATGTTTGCTGACAGGAGCCTGATACAGCTATCTCCTGAGAGGCTCTGCCGGATTCTGACCAATACAAATACGGATGCTCACAACCAACCATTGGACTGAGCTCAGGGACCCCAATGGAGGAGTTAGGGGAAGGAATGATGGAGTTGAAGGGGTCTTATCTGGCATTAATGGGAGGGGAGGTCCTTGGTCCTGTGAAGGCTTGATGCCCCAGCATAGAGACTGTGGGGCAGGAGTGGGTTGGTTGGTGGGAAGCATCCTCATAGAATCAAGGTAAGAGGGGATGGGATAGGGAATTTGCAGAGGAGGCTCTAGGAAAGGGGATAACATTTGAAATAAGATATCCAATTAAAAATAATTGAACAGTCTCCTTCCACATAGAACAAGTAAAGGCTGCATAAACGTTTTATTTATGAGGTAATCTTATAAGGAATTTGGGTCTAAGAACGTATAAAAATACTGAGAGAAGAAATAAAGTGTGGCTTTTGGGGATCTGCTCCATTAACCAAATATGCATATAAAGAAATTAGAATGTGGTGTTTTCTTTCTCATAATTTTGTTACTAAATTTTGTCAGACATGATTAGACTTATTTGTAGTTCATTCTTATGCACTATATAAAGCCTACCTTCTCTGACCCTCCGACAGCTGCTTTTAAAACCTGTTCCTCTCTATACTAACCTTGCTTATCATCATTAATGTTCTTTTGTTGTATTCTGTTATTCCCTGTGCTTATCCAGGGTCACTGGTGTGAACAAGGAACACAAAGTTCACATCTGACCTTGAGGCAAGGCTCATAAGCAGTTATGTAACTGAATGTAATATCTTCTAACTCAGAACCTTTTACTGGACAGTTGTTGTCCTGAGTGAGGGAAATGTCTGTAAGCAGTAGTTAACTGACCATTGACTGTCCCTGTCTTTTGTGAGACATTGTCACTAGGAAACTGGTATATAAATGTCTCTTCTCACCCTTGCACACAGAACTTTCCTCTGAGTCTTAGTTACCTTATGTTGCAGTGAAGAGGCACCATGACAAAGGCAACTTATAAAAGGAAGGGTTTAATTGGGAGCTTGTTGATAGTTTCAGAGGATGGGTCTATGATCCTCGAGGCAGGGAGCACAGCATTAGAAAGGCAGGTATGGCTTTGGAGCAGAAGGTGAAAGCTTAAATCTGTTTTGTTTTGTTTTGTTTTGTTTTGTTTTGTTTGTTTGTTTGTTTGAATCTTAAGAGGTTTTAGTTTCTTTTATTTATTTATTTATTTATTTATTTATTTATATTGGGTCTTTATTTCATTTACATTTCCAATGCTATCCCAAAAGTCCCCCATACCCTCCCCCACACTCCTCTACCCACCCACGCCCACTTTTTGGCCCTGGCATTCCCCTGTACTGGGGCATATAAAGTTTGCAAGTCCAATGGGCCTCTCTTTCCAGTGATGGCCGACTAGGCCATCTTTTGATACATATGCAGCTAGATTCAAGAGCTCCAGAGTACTGGTTAGTTCATAATGTTGTTCAACCTATAGGGTTGCAGATCCCTTTAGCTCCTTGGGTACTTTCTCTAGCTCCTCCATTGGGGGCCCTGTGATCCATCCAATAGCTGACTGTGAGCATCCACTTCTGTGTTTGCTAGGCCCTGGCATTGTCTCACAAGAGACAGCTATATCTGCGTCCTTTCAGCAAAATCTTGCTAGTGTACGCAATGGTGTCAGCGTTTGGAGTCTGATTATGGGATGGATCCCCGGATATGGCAATCTCTAGATGGTCCATCCTTTCTTCACAGCTCCAAACTTTGTCCCTGTAACTCCTTCTATGGGTGTTTTGTTCCCAATTCTAAGAAGAGGCAAAGTGTCCACTCTGGAAATCATTCTGGTGGTTCCTCAGAATATTGGACATAGTACTACTGGAGGATCCCGCAATACCTCTACTGGGCATATAACCAGAAGATGTTCCAACCGGTAAGAAGGACACATGCTCCACTATGTTCATAGCAGCCTTATTTATAGTACCCAGAAACTGGAAAGGACCCAGATGCCCCTCAACAGAGGAATGGATACAGAAAATTTGGTACATTTACACAATGGAGTACTACTCAGCTATTAAAAAGAATGAATTTATAAAACTCCTAGGCAAATGGATGGACCTGGAGGGCATCATCCTGAGTGAGGTAATCCAATCACAAAGGAACTCACACACTATGTACTCACTGATAAGTGGATATTAGCCCAGAAACTTAGGATACCCAAGATATAGGATACAATTTGCTAAACACATGAAACTCAAGAAGAACGAAAGCTTACATCTTATCTGAAAACTCGAAGTAGTGAGAAGTTAATGAGCCTGGTGTGCACTTCTGAAACCTCAAATTCCCTACCCACTGGCACATCTCCTCCAACAAGACCACATCTCCTACATGTTATCAAAATGATTCAATTAACTAAGGGCCAACCTTTAATTATATGAGACAATATGGGGGCGCATGTTAGGGAATATTCTTCATTCAAACCACCAAAGACTGCAATTGATACAGAGACACCTGGAGCTCAAGGTACTGAGGACAAGTTATAGCTGAGTAGTAAGCCATAACAGAAAATTTACATCATCCTTGTAAGGACTCAGAGAAATCCTTGGATGGTATATGACAAGACACAGGCCGGGCCATAAGGTAAGAAGAATGTTCATGAGGTATTGTCTCCTGGTAGAGCATAGCTCATGTGCTCCTGATTGCACAGCAGGGAGAAGGCTCTGTGTGTAAGGCTGAGAGGTGACATTTATCTACCAATTTCCTAGTTTATTTTTTCCAATATGGAATTTTCAAACTTTTAGATTAAGCCACTGATGGCCTTTATGTGCCAAGACACTATGTAATAATGTGCTAATTTTTTTTTAAAGCCAAATCCATGTACCTGTCTTACACATATTACTCTTAGAGGTCCAAGTGACTCCTTGTCAGTTGGATCCATTATAACGACTACATTAGCATGTGAAATAAGATGACATATGCAAAGACAGTACCTTGGAAGCTTAGAAGCTCTCCTCACTGCAGAACCCAGCACAATTTATATCTACAAATGAATTCTATTACAACAAAACTCATTGTCATCCACTTTCTACCTACTTTGTCTTATACTTTATGGAACATTTCTTCACTTTGCTCAGTATAACATACAAAAGTAAAACAAAAATCTTCATATAATATTTAGAATATATATTTACAAAGCTTTATAAATATTACTGAAATATCATAAAGCATTTTTTCTACTGTAACAATGTCCTTTACTTAAGTTTAGTAAAGACATCTTACAAAAGAAAGGACACAAAAGGGAAGGGAAGCAAATGTTCAGTAATAAGTAGTATAAGTAGGATAAGCATACATTTGCATGTCTATCTCACGGTCAAGGTTTGGTGTACTATATTGTTAACATTTAAAACTTTTAGTACTATTTCAAAACTGGGATAATTCAGAAAAGTATAAAGAGAAATATAGAGGAGGGAAAGGGGCCTGTCAATGACAGAAAGCCAAGACAGGCAGACAGACAGACAAAGAAAAGGACAGAGGGGTGGGGAGAGAGAAGGTGGGAGGGAGGAAAAGGAAGAAAGAAAGAAAGAAAGAAAGAAAGAAAGAAAGAAAGAAAGAAAGAAAGAAAGAAAGAAAGAAAGAGAGAGACAGAGAGACAGAGAGAGACAAAGAGAGACAGAGAGAAGGAAGGAAGGAAGGAAGGAAGGAAGGAAGGAAGGAAGGAAGGAAAGAAAGAAGGAAGGAAGGGAAAGAAAGAAAGAAAGAAAGAAAGAAAGAAAGAAAGAAAGAAAGAAAGAAAGAAAGAAAGAAAGTCAGTCAAGATGTGCAATAGAATATTTTTCGGAATGAGGTTTGAAGTTCCTAGACTGCTACTTATTTTCAAATTGCTAAATGACTTGAATGACTACCCTTGGTACCACGTTGAAAGATACATCATCACTGTTAAGATAAAAAAAGAATTAGGGAAGAAATGTCAAAGCTGACTAAAATTCTAAGGAACAATTTTTAAAATGGCCTTCTGATAGAACCTAAGTATCATGGAGAAAATGAGAGGGAAGGAAACAGCAGCAGCTAACAGCTTATAAATAACCACACAATAATAGTGGATGTTCAGCTAGAGCGACTAATGTGGGAAAGGTACTTTATCCACAGTTTCTGAGACATTCTGGGAGTTATAAATTACAAACCAAACCTTAAACATTTAGGTGGTCTGTTACTTCAGATGACTTGATCATGCTCAAACCTTTTACTGTCTAAGCTTTGATCAAGGGGGAAAAAAAAGTAATGGAGAGATAGCCTAGCAGTTAAGAGCACTTAGGGATCTTCAAGAGAAGTGGGTTGCTTTTTTTTTTTTTCTGGAATTCACATCCTGCTGTTTATAATTACCTAAAACTCATATTCAAAGATATAAGAAGTACTCTTCTAGTCTCTGTGGGCAAAAGTATACAACACACACATACAAATACACACAAATAAAAAAAAATCAATCATTAAAAAATAAAAAGAAAGTAGAATCACATGGAAGAAAAGCACACATAAAAGCAAGCATGCACTCACTGGATGCTGTGCTTTAAGATGTGCTCACAAAGAAAATGTTTTGAATTCAGGCTTGGAAGTTTGCTTTGAATTAATTAGTAAACAATGCATTTTTAAAACACAAAAATATATGCAGTTACTTTTTCACATCTTTAAAATACTGAAACAGTGAGGTGTCTCATAAATGAAAATATTTCAGAGAAAGAATGAAAACGTGAATTTGACTTCTGGAACCCACAAAGCAGTGGGAAGACAGAGGTGACTCAATGTTGTCCTTTGTCCGCCTCACACGTGTGTGCCTAATATTGATGTATCAACTTATACCTGGGGCTTGAGATAGTAAGCATATGTGATAAGCATAAGATAAGCAAATGTGAAAAACAACAATTTTTAATATTTATTTTACTAGTACTATGTGTGTGAACAAGGGCACAAATGTTAAAATAAGGAAAGAAAAAATGATTCACTAAATAGGTAGATACATAGATACATAGACAGGCAGACATACAGATAAATATACTGAGAAAATAGATACTAACATTCCAAAGACTGAAACTGTAATATTATCTCACAACTACATACAAAAATTAATTCTTAATACCCTAAATGGGAGCTGCATAATTTAATACTTTTTAATACCCTTTTGCAGAGGTTTCTTCATTAAAATTAGCCTTGGAAACTTTAAACACATACATACACACACACCACATACACACACACAGACACACACACACAGAAACACACACACACACACACATACACACACACACACACACAGAAAGAGAGAGAGCGAGAGAGAGAGAGAGAGGGAGAGAGAGAGAGAGAGATTCAACAAGAATGATGGCTTGTTGATTAAGAATACTTGCTCATCTTCTTTCAGACGACTAGAGTATCACTCTATGACTTCTTTGTCATAAACACATATAACTAGAGTGTCATTTGACCCAATGTCTTCTGCTGGCCTCTGCAGACAGTAGGAATACATGGGGTGCACATGCATATATGAATGAGAAAAACATTTGCTCATGTAAATTATTTTTTATGTTGAAGCAAAAAAATTCAAATTAATGAGACTCAATTAAAATGTCTATGTACAGTGGAAAAACTAACAAAATGAAAAAGGTATACTGTAATCAGAAAAAAAAATGCAAACTGCATATTTCATTAGCACTAAATATATGACTTATTCATTTCAGTTACCAAAAAAAATTAAAATATGAGAAAGAACAAGATCAGATATTTTGGGGTGATATAAAACCAAAAGTATTCAAGTGATGTGTGAAAACATACTCAGATTCAGTAAGTGTTAGGGAAATACAAAATAAATTCAATATAAAGTATGACCTCCAATCCATTGGAATAGCTTTTGTGTGAAAACAGAAAATGTAGGTGAGAACGTAGAGAAGAAAGAAAACTGATGGAATTGCTGCTGATATCTAGGATGAAGAAAAAGCATGGAGAGTCTTGTTAAATTAAAAAGGGGCAAAAGGAATGAGCCAGAGTCTTCTCTTCTATTAAGATTCTAAAGAAAATAAAGAATCCTGGTAAATGTATTTTCATTTCTTGTTCACCATTATTTATGAAAGCCAAGACATAGAAATTAAATGTACTTTTGAAAGAACAAAGTCAGTTTCATATGGAAAAACAAAAACTTATACAATAAAAGATCTACTGAATGTTCCTCCATTTATTTTTCAAGCAGGACTATTGCACAATAGTAATAAATGGTGCATCATGATGTCATAAAAACAGACAGTTTTATCAATGGAATGAAGTAAAATCTAATAGGAAATCCATACCGTTATAGACCCTTGACTTTTGAGAAAGAAGCCAAATGTATGCTATAGAAAAAGAAAGCATCTTTAGAAATGGTTCTGGTCTAACTGGATGTCTGCATGTACATAATTGCAAAGAGAAACATATCTATCACCTTGCATAAAACTCAAATCCAAGTAGATCAAAGGCTTCAATGTAAAGCCAGAAACACTAAACCTAATAGAAGATAAAGTGAAAAATATTCGCGAACTCATTGGAACAGAGGAGAAATATTTAACAGAACAGTAGTCACTAAGATCAACAACTAATAAATTGGATCTCATAAAACTGAATAATTTTTGTAATGTAAAGAACACCATCAAATGGACAAGATGGCAGCCTATAGAAGGATAAAATATCTTCACCAACCCATATCCAACAGAGTTGATATTCAAAATATATAAAGAAATTAAGAAACTAGATATGATATAAGCAATCCAATTTTAAAACTGAAGTACAAATCTAAATAAAGAGTTCTCCACAGAGGAATGTCTACTGGCCAAGAAGCACTTAAAGATACGGTCAACATTCTTAAACACCAGGGAAATGCAAATGGTTCTGAGATTTATATCTTATACCTGTCAAGATTTCTAAGGTAAACTCTCAAGCAACAGCTCAAGCCGCCAAGAATATGAAGCAATGGGTACACTCCTAAATTGCTGATCAAATTAAAACATATATAGCCGATTTGAAAATCAATACAGTGTTTGTTTGTTTGTTTGTTTTTTCCAGAAACCTGGGAAGCATAATGCCTCAAACCCAGCTACACCACTCCTGGATATACACTTAAAGGACACGACTACATTCCACCCCAAGGACACTTGTTCAACTATGTTCATTGAAGATTTATTTGTAATAGTCAGACATTGAAACAACCCAGCTGCTCCTTAACTAAAGAATGGATAAAAAATAGGATACATTTATATAATTCTGGCATTAAAACAATGACATCATGAAATGTCCAGGGTGGAACTAGAAAAAGATCATTCTGAGTGAGGTAAGCCAGAAAGACAAGCGTGGTATGTACTCTCATATGAGTGGATAGTAGCCATAACATAAAGAATATTCATGCTATAGTCCACAGACCAAAAGAAACTAAGAAGCTAAATAATATGGAGAGGTCAGGGTAGGGTTGCATGAATCACACTGGAGAAGGAAAATTAGTCATTGTGGGTAGAGGAGGGCAGGAAACAGGATGGGGTGGGAGTGAGCACAGGAGAGATCCGGAAGGACACAGAACCTGAATAAAAGAAGTAGAAATGAGCAAAAGTGGGATTTTTGTTTGTTTCTTTGTTTGTTTGTTTGTTGGTTGGTTTGGTTTGGTTTTTGTTGTTTGTTTTATTGTTTTTGTTTGTTTGTTTTTTCTGGATAGTTCAAATACTAGAACAAGCACAGAAACACAGTATACTTCATGTGTGTAATTATCCCGTAAACCAACATATCTAAACTATGTGATTAAGAGAGCTTTACACTAGATAATAAAGTCTGAGTGAGATTTTATACAAAAGAAAGATCAAATAGAGAACCAAAATTAATGTGTCTTTAAAATAGCAAGAACCTAGAACTCAATAGCAGCCCAGGGACAGGGAATAAATGAAATACTATTGTTCTATTAAATGCTCAGCCAATATTAGAGAAGTTTCCTCCTGCATCAGACAGGAACAGAGTCAGAGTCCCACAGCCAGACAATATCCAGAAAGTGAGACACTGTACAACATTCAATCCTCCATCAGATGTCTTCTCCATACATTCTCTCCTCTCTGGATCATGTAAAAATGCAGACAAGGTGGAAGAAAGATGATAAGAGTCAGAGGGAATGGAAAACACCAAAGTAACAAGACTTGTAACTTTCTGCACCAGAAGTCAGAGCTGAAAGAAGTAGACACATGCCTTCATCCCTATGCCAGAAGCTATATCCAACCATAACCACTTTCAAATGAAAATTATTTTTCCAATGAAGTTTCACTGAGGACAGAACTTTTTATTATTAATTAATTTATCATCATTATTAATAATATTATTATTATGTCATAATTTACATTGCCACTGCAATTTCATCTCTCCTATCAACTCAACCCTCCCCCAAACACCTCCTTTCTTCCTCAGATCTACTCTTTCTCCATTTCACTTCAGAAAAAAAAACAGGCCTCCCAAGGATATCAACCAAGCAGAATAACTTGTGTAAAGGCTGGGTGAGACAACCCAATAGGCAGAAAATGGTCCCAAAAGCAGACAAAAGAGAGACAGCCACTGCTCCCATGGTTAGAAGAGAATACCAAGGTACACAACTGTAATCATATGCAGAGAAGCAAGGTGAGACACGTACAGGCTCCCTGATATGCCCTTCAGACAGCCCCTATAAGCCTCGATGAGTACATTATGCAGGCCGTGTTCTTGTGGGATCCTTGACCTATGGCTCAGAGAGGTCACATGTCCAGTAGTAAATGGCGTGCAGAAAAAGGGCACAAAGGATATTTAAACATTTACTGTATCAGAATGTCATGTCACATCTTTTATTATATTTAATATTTGTTACATTTTACTTTCTTTACATGTTTTCATATATATATATATATATATATATATATATATATATATATATATATATATATATAATAGACTTCCACTTTTTGTTTCTATGATTCCATTGTGTGTGTAAGTCAGTGGGTTTTTGTGTTTATCTCTGTTTCTTCTGCATTTTCTTGGCTCTAGTCGTCTTCTTCTTCTTCTTCTTCTTTTCCTCCTCCTCCTCCTCCTCCTCCTCCTCCTCCTCCTCCTCCTCCTCCTCCTCCTCCTCCTCCTCCTCCTCCTTCTTCTTCTTCTTCTTCTTCTTCTTCTTCTTCTTCTTATTTCTTCATCTTTTCCCATTCAAATGTGTTTTATCTATTTATTTTATTTTTTATTTTATTTTTTATTCGATAGAAACTTAATTTTTACTGAGGAGAGACAAAAGAAAAGGATAAATCTTAGTAGAACAGGAAATTAAGTGGACTTGTGACTATTAGAAGGTTCAGAAACAGTAATAAGGGTGTATTATACAGAAATATCTATTTCCAGTAAAGGTAAACAAGTATACTCTATGAAAATGTCAGAAGACCAGTGGTCACATCATTATTTAGCTGTTTTAAGCAAAAATGTTAATGATAAAATCAAGGTCCTTATACTGATTTTAGAGGATAAATTATAGTTCCTATGTGACTTTGCTGTGAGAGTCTGCAAATCAATCTTTGCTCTGAGTACATAATGAGGGGTTTTGATAATATTCACATACAAAATCAAATTGCTTTAATATCTTACATTGATTTCTGCTTTAAAACAAAAAGCTATGGTTGTTTGATGTTTTCTATTTGTTTTTTCTGCATATTTTATATGTTTGAATGTGTTTGTGTGTGTTTATGTGTGCATGTATTTGTGCATGCCTTTGTGTTTGTGTAGGTACTGTGTATGAATATGCATGTGTTTGTATCCTGTGTAGATATCTGTTTGTGTATGTTTGTAATTATATGTGTGCATATGTATACCTGTGAGTGTGTTCACATGTTCGTGTTTAGGTGTGTGTACATTTGCACATGTGTCTGTGTAGGTGTGCATGTGGGCCTGCATGTGTGTGTATGTTTATATGTGTATTTCTATAAGTGTGTGTATGTTCTTATGAGTGTATGTATGGGTATGTGTGCATGTATGTTTTTAATGTGTGTATATGTCTGTATCTGTTATTATATTTGAGCGTGTGTTTGTGTGTGTGTGTGTGTGTGTGTGTGTGTGTGTGTGTGTGTGTGTTTAGGTGTGTATGTCCCAGTTCTGGGGAGTGTATTTTCTTCTAGTGCAGATTAGTCTAAGGTCATCATCCTTGCTGCCTTATCATACTTGTACTCAGCTAATGAACATTATATCACTGTATACAAGGCTATAAGCTGAATATAGATATGTATTTGATATAGTGCCTGTGCTATCTTTCATTTCCCCCATGGAATATGGACTCTGGCTGTATTCCCTCTATGGGGATTTTTTGGGAGAGTGGATAAAAGGATTGGAATGACATTTGACATGAACTAAAGTTCTATGACATCTTTCTATTACAATTTGGTTCTCCAGGTTTTAATTTACATCTAGATCATAGTTCCTACAAGCTTTCTTTTGGGGCAACTTCCTAACTATTTCTTGCTTCTATCAAATCTCAGAAACCTTATATTAAGTCAGGAAAATAATGTGTTGAAGACTGTACAGCTTCTGAGTCAGCCTGGGTGTTTGATGGATGAGACAGTGATACTAAGTGATCTATAAAGTAATCACTGCACAAATCAGCTTAATGGGACTTGCAAAAGTATCTCCTTAAAATTTCGGCTTCTGGCTCTGCTGTCATTATTCAGGTTTATTACATGGAGCACAGGAAATGGCGTCAGAGCAGCCAGTGCTTATTATGCCCTCATCTAGGGAAAATAAAATCAAAGTATTTATAGAATGTTTGAGACTACTTCTATCTAGTGCCAAGTTAGTGAGAAGCATGCCTGTATACAGAACGAAGAACTCATGGATAAAGTCTGCTGATGTCAAAAGTACAACAGCTTGTTTGGAAATACTTCATTTTACAGGATTATGATTCAAAGTGTTCAGATATTACATTATTTGCTCAACATGAAATATGAGTGGGAAATTAATGTCAAGTGAGAGTAGGAGATATTATCTAGTCTATAATAAAAAGAAATGTGGAATGTTCAGTCTATTAATTGAACATATAAGTGTTTTCTTTCCTATAATTTACTTCAATATATAGAGATTGAGATAGATAGATGATAGATTGATAGATAGATGATAGATAGATAGATAGATAGATAGATAGATAGATAGATAGAGATATGATATATATATAGATATATATATAGACATAGATGTAGACATAGAAACAGATATAGATTCCTGGAAAATGTCAATATTTGCAGCCACTGAAATGGGAATTTTTTCAAGAATTTCTGAACTTTCCAGTGCCAAAAATCTAATTGAGTATCTTAATCAGTACATTATTCATTACATTAAAAATAGTTGCTGTTGAATTGATTACTTAATTGTGTTAAATTTATCCAACAAATCCTCACTCTTTTTAAAATTAATTCTCATTTTTCAGCCTTTGGAGTGTTTCCTCACATCATACCAAATCACATTAGTGGTTTCAACAGGGCTAGTGAAGTTTCAGAAATTAAATCCTAACGATATAGTTCTTATATAAAATTCAGTATGACTCTGCTCTTATCAATTTTGAGGATAAAGCATGCATTTCTCAGAAATCCTTCTCTAGAAAGCATCTTTTGGTATTGAATGTCAGATGTGTGCTATCTGATCACTTAACTCTGGTCCAAATAATCATTAGTACTAGGACAAAGAAAATCAATGGGAGGGGAATAAATATGAAATAATTACTTTAAAGCAATCGATCTTAATTCTTCTTAATCACCAATAAGACATAGAGAGCTACAGTAAAAAACACAGTGACTTGTCTTACCTTTGAAAGTCCTCATGTTTAGTATGAATTAATAGTTGGAAGTAGAAAAAAATTTTAAAACTACTAAGGATATATTAAAAGACTTATGAAAACTAACCATTTGATATTGTTGTGTGTAACACAATTATGATTAATCAACATTCATATGTCTCCTAAATTTTATACCTGTTACATATGAAGAATGATCAGCATTAAAAGGGTACGCTAGCCTCTCCTTAGTCTACCTAAACATAAGCATTTAAGTATCTGAAGTGAGAGCCTATATTGTCTTGAGCTTGAACACACCCCCCCTCACACAGTGCCCCTCACACAGGATTGTTTCACCATCAAGGACAATGGAGCTGTATACTAATGAACTGGTGATAGGTAAAACACATCCTCTCCTGAATCTGTACTAATGGATCAGCACTGGAAGTGGACAGGGTCAGGGATGATGAGATCTTCATGTAAGCTAAATGTCGACTTAAGTTTCACATATTCCAAAGTTACTTAAGAAACATTGAATTTGCATATGTTAATGTGACAAATTAAATGAAAATGAAAGGCAGACATTAGGGGGACAGAAATTTGGAGATGATAAGCATGCAATGATGATGTAAAGTCAGTAGTTTAGTGCCAAAAAACCCACCAAATGTAAAATGTACCAAATGAGATTGTATATGAACTGGGGATATATGTATATATATATATTTACAAACAGGATAGAAGATTGGATAGTATTCAAACATCTTACAGTATGTGTGCATATATGCATATATGTATGTATGTATGTTCACAAATAAATTCAACAGAGAATTATATCTGTGGGCTTAGAACAATTAACTTGTTATCTTTATCATTATACATGTGTTTTTCCTTTACTTTTATGTTCTGCATCAGAAATGTCAGGTATGTTAAAGTAATTTTAAGCTTGTTTCTAAAGGAAAAGAAAAATCACAAATTCTATCTGAAATGTGAATCCTAGTGTTCTTTATTTAAATTTGTGTACTTCAGCGCAAACTATAAAGAAACTAGTGGGTGTGAAAAAAGTTTAATAAAGGGAGGATTATATGTGTTACATGTAATATATATATATATATATATATATATATATATATATATATATATGTGTGTGTGTGTGTGTGTGTGTGTGTGTGTGTGTGTGTGTGTGTGTATCATTACATAATAATGAAAGAGGAACAATCAAAGACTGATATTTAAATGTGGACAGGAAATAGGAGAAAGGAAAAAGTATGAAAGGTAATTGAAGATAAAATGGAATAAAAAGAAGAAGAAAAAACATTAGCTACTTTTACCATCACTGTAACAAAACACTGGACCAACAGTAGGACAGAAAGTTTCATTTTGTCCCATGATTTCAGAGGGAACAGTGTTTTTCTGGAGACAGAAGTGTGGAAAGATTGTATGGTGGAAGGTATGTTCCGCTGCTGTGGTTTGTCCAAGTAGTGGAAAGAACATGAAAAGGAGTGGTAGACCATAAGTAGAGGCAAGTACCAACTTTAGTGTTGGCCCTTGGGAACTGCCTCCATTTGCTGTGTCCCAGATTCCACAACTTTATCAGAAAGTGCCATCAGCTGCTGATGAAGTGTGCAAACACAATTGCCTGTGAAAGAGATTTCACTTTCAAGTCAGAATAATCCAAATAATTCAAATTGAATAATGACAAAATGTATGTATAATAATAATAATCATCATCATCATCATCATCATCATCATCATCATCATCATAGAGACATTAAAGATGCAAGTGATTAGGGCTTCATGAAATTCAGTAACTCTATCCACCTGTTCATTTATCTGTCTGTTTGTATGTCTACCTGTCTGTCTCTCTGTCTGTCTACCAATCCATTCAACTGTCTATTTGCCTCTTTCTCTTTCTTTCTTTCCTTTCCTCTTTCTTTCTTTCCTTTCCTCTTTCTTTCTTTCTTTCTTTCTTTCTTTCTTTCTTTCTTTCTTTCTCTCTCTCTCTTTCTTTTTTTCTTTCTTTCCTTCTTTCTGTGTTCCTATAGTTAGTATATTGTGCTTCTTCTACATATATCTATTTTCTAATTATCCATCAAGCTATCTCTCTACCACCACCACCATTATCATCATCGTCATCATCATTTATCCATGTATACAAATTTACTATTTCACATAGTTGAAGGACCTTCTTTATTATGTGCAATCCCTAGTAAATAAAAAAAGAAAAGCTATTACAGGTATCCCAGACTAACTTTCTGTATTATGAAATGAAAGTCCTTCAGAAGCCCATGCTGTGCTCTTTGCTGCCTGCATATCTGAATGTAACTCTCAGCTAGAGCTCCAGTACCCTTAGTGCCACCATACTCCCATTATGTCTCTAAAATGATGATAATGCACTAACCCTCTAAATCTGTAAGTAAGGTCCCAGTGCAATGATTCATTCTATAAGAGTTGACTTGGGTCATGGTGTTTCTATAGAAATAGAACAGTGAGTAAGACAGATATTGCTACTAGAGGTTGGAGTATACGATGACAGGCTTGACCATGTTGCTTGTGGGTGGAATGTAGATTTGGGGATTTTGGATAAAGAAAACAGTTAACCTCATCAAATTGGACTAAAGAAGCTATATCAAGACATGGTTACTGACGGGAAGTATTTTATGAAACTCTGGCTGAAGAGGTTTCAACGGAGAAGCATGTTATTGAGTATCATAGAGACCATTCGTATGATAACTTAGCAAAGAATGTGGTTGCTTTTTGCTTTTGTCCTTAAAAGTCTTCCTGAGACTAAATTAAATAGTTTCAGATTAATGACATGGCAGAAAAGAGTTCAAGAGAGCCTAGTATTGATTGCATTGTGTGGTTATTAGTTAACATTCTTGGACAAATCTATAAAGAAAAGAAGCAAACTGGAGGAAGAAATACAAAATGTACCGCTTCAGGGTTCAAGGAATTAAAATACGGTCAAAGGAAAGCATGGTACAAATGAAATAAAAAGGGTGGAAGCATCTGGGAGAGGCCCCACCCTACAGAGCTTCCAAAATGTGAAAAGGAATTAAAGAAAGACTTGAGCAGGCAAGGGAACAATCTGCAACAGAAAGCTAAAGCAGATGTCATTGTCCTGTGTGCCCAAGGTAGCAAGCAGAACTAACTTGTGTGGTTTTGGCCAAGTGGTTCTGGATTTAGATTCCAAACTACAAGGAATGACATGTGGATTCTGCCTCCATGGATAATCACAGACATTGAAGCTAGACATGTGTCAGCAGCGTCTATGTGGAGGCTCAGAAAGCAATATACGGAACTATGAAGGTGAAGCCTGGATTGCCTTGAAAACCTCAAGACGTTGAAGATATCATGGGCTACATGCTGAGGAAAGTTTCAGACCAGACATGGAACCAGCCCAGAAAAAAGAAATATGTTGCAATTAACAGTATTGAAAGGAGTTGTAATTATGAAAAATCCTTAGACATATTGGACATGAGAGATGTAGGTATAGGTATAGATATCGGTATATGTATAGATATCGGTATAGATGTAGTTGTAGGGATAGGTTATCAGTATAGGTAAAGGTATAGGAATAGGTATAGGTACAGGCATAGAGATATGTGTCTCTCTCTCTCTCTCTCTCTCTCTCTCTCTCTCTCTCTCTCTCTCTCTCTCTCTGTATGTGTGTGTGTGTGTGTGTGTGTACGATACATATATGCGAGTTTATGTATGGATACATACATAATATTTGCTTAGTTCAGTATGTAACTTTCAATTGTGTGCTTCAACTGTGTCCACATTATGATGAAAATAGATTAACCCTCTGAAGCTATAAGCAAGTCTCCAATTAAATGCTTCCTTTTATAAGAGTTATCTTGGTCATGGTGTCTTTCACATTAATAGATTAATGACTAAGACACTGTCATTATACAACATTTTAATTGTATAAATATATAGATAATGATATAATTAGGAAAAAAAATAAATTTTAGGAAACATCTCAAGTCTGGGGTTGCATTTGCAAGTTTCCTAAAACTTAATTTTGACTTAAAACTAAAATTGTATTAGTTTTTAATAATCTCTCCTTGAAAATTCTGTGTCCCACATCTCAGTCTGCATTGTCTTAGCATATCTGTCACTTATCTTCTCAAGTGAAACTGAGATTCTGTGACTATAGTGGTAATTCAAATAGATTTCACCAAAAATGTAAGGCATTTCCTGTGGAAAACGATTGTATTGGGAGCTCAGAAAATAGGTTCCTGCCAAGTCATATTGAGTTTATTTTCTTTGGGAAAAAAATTTCCCTTGAAATTTTGTTGGGGTTTTGAATTGGTAGAGCTGTCCATCATCTCGAGTGTAGAATAATCCTGACTCTACTCCTATGAAATTCACATCTCAATCTCATTCCCATACTTTCTAGTGTAAATGCTTTGGCCTTGGCCTTGTACATAATTGCTCAAGTAAACCCTCAGACCCAGGAATCAAAATGCTTCATATGTTAGATTATTGCAGCTGATTTTTAATGAGTTAGTATTGGGTCTGCATGTGATAACAAATCTGTTGGGGGAAGAAAAGTGAGAAATATCTGCAAGTTAGAATATTTAAAAATCAACACTGACATTGGTATCTTCTATCAAATTCTTGAAGACACCAATTTTATTAGAGAAACTGACCCTCTTTGATTGTGAAACTCAAGAACATTTTATAATTTATACTGTAATCATAACTCCTTCTTTATTGCCTTTTGGATATATATATATAATCAACATAATGGGTGAAAACTCTCTGCTCTGTGTTCCATCTTAACAGATAGATGATTTTTACACTTGGTTGACAGAAATTTTTTTTTCTAAAAGTAATTAGATATTTATGTATAACATTTAAAATATGTGGTTCATTTTTATTTCAATTTGGTTAAAATGTTTCTATTGTCTACAGAAGGTTTTCTAAACAACATATTGCCTTTGCTTGCATTTTAATATGATTTTATTGCGTTTGTATAAACTTCCATGTTTTTGTGGCTAGACATTATTATTTTAATTATGTTTCTTTCTAATCTAATGTATAATGTTAAGGATGTTTATCGTCATGTAATTTATTTGTGGCTCTTCCTCAGCTTTTTTCTCAAGTAAACATATAATAGTGTTTTTGAGCTCTGGGTTAACAGACATTTTCTCAAGGAAAAATAGTGTTTATATTGAATTCTTATGCAATGCTTTTATTATTCATCATCATATTTTTTCTCAACAGTGTCTAGTGTATTATTGTAGAAAAAGGAAAATATCAATTGATTAGAATCTATGTCCTATGTACAGAGGATTCGAACATGTCTAATCTGAGTCAGCTCTCTGGGAGCTTGCAAGTGAAATGCAGATGTAGGTATAACATAGACTATTGTTGCCAAAAGCATAGTTTTCACCTCCAAGGGGATAGAGGTAGTTTATTCTGGAGCCAACTATGACAGATGATGGTCAAGGAAAGATTCAAGCTATCCAAAATACTATGTCCTAGAGCAGTAGCACTTTCATGAATTGCTTATGCTAAGTGAACAATGAAAGTCTTAATCAGAAACACTTCTCTATTCCTTGGTAGAAACATCAGGTCTGTAGGTTCACTAAAGCAGAGGAATCCCTACTATAGTCTTCAAATGGTACCTGTGGACATTCTTAGTCTTTTGGCTTGTGGAAGCTAGTGACCTGTTAAGTTAATATAGTCCAAAAATAAGTCACAAGGCTGATATGTCAGACCCAGAAAAGGAAGAGGAATAGCTAACTATCAAGAAGGCTAAAAGGTAGTTAAGATAAATTTATATTATGTTCTGAAGGTGAAGCATTACACTTTTTTTTCACAAACATTGAAGTTCTCATTATTTAATCAGGCTTGAACTAGTTAAAATGTAAGGTGAGGTTTCTTCTTACATTTACATTCACATTAACACAGAGTTCCCATTCCAGTTTCCTTTCATTTCTGTGATCAAACAGTCTCACCAGTGCCAAATTAGGAAAGGAAAGGACCCAATTGGCTTACACATACATGCCATAGCCCATCATTTTGGGAAATCAGGTCATGCATTCTAATAGGAACTTTCAGTAGAAACCATTGAATACTTTTGCATGGTAGGACACTCTCAGGCTCATTCCAGTTCAGGGTTAGTTGACTTTGCTGTATAGACAATGGTTATTACCTGAGCAACGTTAATACTTATTACGGATATTATTGGTTATGACCTGAATACATCTGGAATATAGTACAGAAATGGACAACACATGTGTGAGCTTGATTTTGTATGTATGTATGTATGTATGTATGTATGTATGTATGTATGCATGTATGTATGTATGCATGTATGTATATATGTTTGTATGTATGTATTTACTTATATTTGATTAGTTTGATGTGGGAGAATTCACTTCCAGTCTGGAGATTTGAGGTAGGATGGCACAGAAAGTTCTTTGATCTAGATCTTGCTACATTAATCTGTGCTTCACCTTCTGATGAAAGTCTTCACAAGGACACTAAAAGAAAAGCTTTTGTTCTTTTCCTGCTTGCTCTCATCCTGTTAGGATATCCATTCTTTCACTGGGATTGGAATGTATATCTTCAGGATTCCAACAAATACTGAAGACCAACGAGTCAGCCAGCCTTGTGGATTGAGCAACTACTGTATTCTTGGACATTCTTTTCAGAGCGAGCCATCATTGGATTAGCTGGACTGCAGCTATAAGTCACTCCAATAAATCCAGTGTGTGTGTGTGTGTGTGTGTGTGTGTGTGTGTGTGTGTGTGTTTGATCATGTGCCCTGCAGTGAGTTATCTATGCTGAGTTTTAGGTATCTCTAGGACAATTATTCAAACAGTTATTCCATCCAGAAGAAAACAGTATAAAGATACCAATCAATCAGTCAAAAACAGAAAACATAATTAGCTCTTTGGAGAGGACTTCACAATTGATAAAGGAATAGAAAAAAATTTGATCCAACTCTTTTCTTTTTTTTCTTATTCTTTTTTTTAATTAGGTATTTATTTCATTTACATTTCCAATGCTATCCCAAAGGTCCCCCACACGCTCCCCCACCAACTCCCCCGCCCACCCACTCCCACTTCTTGGCCCTGGGGACTTTCTAATTCAGGAAATTTTTTAAAACTTTTTCTCATATTTTCTTCTCAATTACACTGTTTCCTTCTTTTTTATTACATATTTTCCTCAATTACATTTCCAATGCTATCCCAAAAGTCCCCCACACCCTCCCCCCCACTCCCCTACTCACCAATTCCCATTTTTTGGCCCTGGCGTTCCCCTGTACTGAGGCATATAAAGTTTGCCTGTCCAATGGACCTCTCTTTCCAGTGATGGCCGACTAGGCCATCTTTTGATACATATGCAGCTAGAGTCAAGAGCTCCGGGGTAATGGTTAGTTCATAATGTTGCACCTACAGGGTTGCAGATCTCTTTAGCTCCTTGGATACTTTCTCTAGCTCCTCCATTGGGGGCCGTGTGATCCATCCAATAGTTGACTGTGAGCATCCACTTCTGTGTTTGCTAGGCCCCGGCCTAGTCTCACAAGAGACAGCTATATCACGGTCCTTGCAACAAACGCTTGCTAGTGTAAGCAATGGTGTCTTCGTTTGGAGGCTAATTATGGGATGGATCCCAGGATATGGCAGTCTCTAGGTGGTCCATCCTTTTGTCTCAGCTCCAAACTTTGTCTCTGTAACTCCTTCCATGGGTGATTGTTTCCAATTCTAAGAAGGGGCAAAGTGTCCACACTTTGGTCTTTGTTCTTCTTCAGTTTCATGTGTTTTGCAAATTATATCTTATATCTTGGGTATCCTAAGTTTCTGGGCTAATATCCACTTATCAGTGAGTACATATCATTTGAGTTCTTTTTGTGATTCTGTTACCTCACTCAGGATGATGCCCTCCAGGTCCAACCATTTGCCTAGAAATTTCACAAATTCATTCTTTTTAATAGCTGAGTAGTACTCCATTGTGTAAATGTACCACATTTTTTGTATCCATTCCTCTGTTGAGGGGCATCTGGGTTCTTTCCAGCTTCTGGCTATTATAAATAAGGCTGCTATGAACATAGTGGAGCATGTGTCCTTCTTTTTCGTTGGGACATCTTCTGGATATATGCCCAGGAGAGGTATTGCGGGATCCTCTGGTAGTACTATGTCCAATTTTCTAAGGAACCGCCAGGTTGATTTCCAGAGTGGTTGTACAAGCGTGCAATCCCACCAACAATGGAGGAGTGTTCCTCTTTCTCCACATCCTTGCCAGTATCTACTGTCACCTGAATTTTTTATCTTAGCCATTCTGACTGGTGTGAGATGGAATCTCAGGGTTGTTTTGATTTGCATTTCTCTGATGATTAAGGATGTTGAACATTTTTTCAGGTGCTTCTCAGCCATGTGGTATTCCTCGGGTGAGAATTCTTTGTTTAGCTCTGAGCCCCATCTTTTAAGGGGGTTATTTGATTTTCTGGAGTCCACCCTCTTGAGTTTTTTATATATATTGAATATTAGTCCCCTATCTGATTTAAGATAGGTATAGATCCTTTCCCAATCTGTTGGTGGCTTTTTTGTCTTATTGACGGTGTCTTTTGCATTGCAGAAGCTTTGCAGTTTCATGAGGTCCCATTTGTCAATCCTCGATTTTACAGTACAAGCCATTGCTGTTCTGTTCAGGAATTTTTCCCCTGTGCCCATATCTTCGAGGCTTTTCCCCACTTTCTCCTCTATAAGTTTCAGTGTCTCTGGTTTTATGTGAAGTTCCTTGATCCACTTAGATTTGACCTTAGTACAAGCAGATAGGAATGGATCGATTCGCATTCTTCTACATGATAACAACCAGTTGTGCCAGCACCATTTCTTGAAAATGCTGTCTTTCTTCCACTGGATGGTTTTAGCTCCCTTGTCGAAGATCAAGTACCATAGGTGTGTGGGTTCATTTCTTTCTTTTAAATATTTGTTGTGTGTTTGTGTAAAATATTATATGACTATTAAATTATTGAATCCTCCTTCCATATTAAAAAATAGTTCCTCAAATTATTAAAATTGCACTAACTCTGTTGAAATTTTGATGTACTGGGACAATTTCAAAGATGAAAATTAAATGTCCTCTTTACATCATTAAACCATATTTCATATTTAAAACTGTAGACATTTCATTTATCATTATAAAGTTACTTTTTTTCGTTTCTCTGTTAACAAGAGCAAACACACATAGGTACCTGCAGAAGTCAGAAGAGGAGGTCAGGTCCAAATAGGCACCTGTTGTTATGAAATATGATGTTGTGGCAGTAGGAGCACAGGGGTTACCTAAAGGGTCCATGGCAAGGTGTCTGTCTCCTGAGAAATTATGCCATGTGACAGACCTAGTATAAAAGAAGTTTATTGTGGGGGAAGGGACAAGAGCATAGATCTGGAGAAGGCATAAAGGCACATAGAGCTGTGAGAACAAAGAAAGCAGAGATAGAGAAGGATGAAAGAGAGAAAAAGGGGTTGGTCAGGAACATGTGGGAACAGAGGGTGGGAGGAGAAAGGTGAGGAAGGGAAAGGGAGAGGGAGAGGGAGATGAGAGAGAGAGAGAGAGGGAGGGAGGGAGAGGGAGAGGGAGAGAGAGAGAGAGAGAGAGAGAGAGAGAGAGAGAGAGAGAGAGAGGGCGGGAGGGAGAGGGAGAGGGGAAGGGGAGGGGGAGGGGGACGGGGGGACGGACGGGGAGGGGGAGGGGGAGGGGGAGAGGGAGAGGAGCTGGAGCAGTAGTGAGTTGGCACTGTAGCAACCTGTTCCCACTTGATAGGCTGCAGATGACAAGCCTAGGTCCCTGGGAGGCACCTAGTGGAACCATGTAATAACCCGCAGCTGTAACCCAATCACATCAGGGTTTACATTTGAATTCGGGCCCTTAGCCTAGTAGAATATGCACTTAAATTCAGATTCATTTGTGCAGCACTGTGTTTCCTGTCCAAGCCTAAGATTTATAATACAGGCGTTTTAATACAAAAAAAAAATTAATGAAGATTTTTCTCTATAAATGACTGAACAGGGACACTTTCCCTAAGTTCTCCTTAATTTTTAGTTACTAGAAAAGAACATAGTAAGTATATTTTCATACCTTCTTTGTATCAGAACATTTCAAAAAAAAAAAAAAAACAGTATACAAAAGAGTTAACAGAGTAGAAGAATTTTGATCTCAGAATATCATGTGACTAAGAGTTTCTTTTTAAATTTAAAATTGAAACTTCTCTTCTTGAATAAGGGAGATATGCCTTTGGGATTAACAGCTTTGCTCACTCAGAGAGCAGAGAGTCTCTAGTGATTATTCTAAGTGGAAAGTAATTCAAACACTAGCATAATTCATTGTCTAATTCTGGGATGGCCTTGGGGACCACTGTGTTCTGAGGAGGGAGCAGAGAGACCTCCGACAGCCCGCGTTTCCACAGGAGACAGCTGCCTAAGTCCTCTTCTTTTTACTATAGACTCAGCTCACAACTGTAGTTCAGTTGATGATGCCTACATGTGCAGTTATACATATATTTCCATAGTCAGGAAATAGAACAATTTTATTCATTTAAACTGTACCTTATTTTTCATGGAAAATATATTTTTCTCTCATACAGTGCACAGTGACCACATTTCCCTTCCTTATGGCCTGTGTTAGGCCATAGAAATAACAATAACATGATCCTGATAGCATTTAGCTCTCTTCCCTTACCAAATGCACAACTGAAAATAACATTTTGAAAAAGGCGATCAAAAAGCCTATCTTTGAACAATGTGCAAGAAGGTTTATAACAATATTTATTTATTTATTTATTTATTTATTTAGCTAGTTAGTTACTTATTTAGTTATTAATGCCAGTCCTAATTATTTCTGCCCTGGTTCTCTAGGCTACTCTTCCATGGTTGCTAGCAAACCAGGAAGATTGCAGCATGGTTTTCTTTTTATGGTGTGGCCTCAAGTTAAACTAAACATTGGTTGGTGACTCCTTCATGTTCTGTGCCACCATTGCCACAGCATATCTTAGAAGTAAGACAGATTGTAAATTGAAATTTTTGGTGGCTAGGTTGGTGTCCATGTTTCTTTTTCCATAGCCTGCAGAATACCTTCTCTTGCTAAAGAGACTAGAAAATATGAGTGAGTGTTTAAGTGTGCACCAGCTTGACCACTCCATGTGCCATGAGCTGAATGAGATTTGCCCTTGCCAAATGAGGCCAACTCTCAGTTTTCAGAGGGCAACCTTCCATACTAACATCTGCCTGAGTTGTTTAACGGTCTCCATAGGACCTTCTCAGCCAACAACACAGCATAATATAACCCAGTTTCACCGCTGGAATCCTTGCCTGGCAAAAAAGATGAGCAGTTATACTCTGTATTCTCTATTAATAGGAGCTGTTTGATACTCTGAAAGAACTTAAATTCTATGACGAGGATTCATAGGAACTGCTTTTGCCAGCCTTAAGTCACAAATCTCAAAATATTTTGCCTTTAAGAAGTAATAAAATTTTCCAATGCCATGTTATTATTCTACATAAGTGTTAAACAAATGTTTTACAATTGTTTGTGTCAGTTACAACTGTGTGTGAGGGGATGCATCTATGTGTATGGATCAATCATGGATCCTGGATATTAATCTTGTGACTTATACTGCAGGACAAGAGGATCTACCACTGAATTCTCCCTCCAACTCCCACATCATTATTTTTATATATGTTTCTCTACTACTGAAGAGTAAGTCCTAAACATTCCCATGAATCATGGAGTAAAGGTCAGTTGAAATCCTGTAATAACAAACATCTGACAATAAGATGCTATTTTTTGAGACAAGGAGAAAGTTAGTCATGCACAACCACATTTCAAAGAATATTATAAGGTATTACTACATAAGACAATAGCTAAAGGAATAATTACATTCTACCATATGTAATTTTAAATAATTGCCATTAAAAAATTGGAACTAAACCTCTAAAACTCTAATTTTAACACCAAAAGACTTGTATGTTCATGTGAAATTTCACTTTTAATAATTATCTAAGTTACTTGCAATAAATATTTGACACTCATGAAGTAGATGACATAGGGAGCAACCCAAATATGAGCTGGTAAATTATATACATGTTCTCATAGACACATACACACATTCACATACAGTCTTTCCAAAGCTGCTATTCCGTAACAGCCACAATAGGAATTGAAAATGTTGCCTAGGACTGTAATGAGCACATTATAGAACAAAGCTCTTCAGAATAGCATATGGCATTTTAATTTAAATTCACTTCAGGGTAAGAAAAGTACTTCACAATGGAGTGTAACAGAAAATAAATGCCTGTCTAGGGTCCTTTAAGTGTAGAATGGGGTTTTGGATAAGAAGATAATGCTACACTTAAGCACAGGAGGCACACAGCATATCTCCTCCCTGGTGGGAGGAAAATTCCAGCAATATTTTAGCTTTATCAAATAAACATTTTATGCTTTCTTTCTTTCTTTATTTTCTCCTTTCCTTCATTCCCCTTGTCTTTCAAATCTTTGTATTTCTTTCTATGATCAGTTTTCACATAAGGCACTTTTCTTCTGAAACCCCTTTCATGAAATTTTGACTCTGTAGATTACTCAAACCATGATATCTGCAAACCAATTATTTGAAATACAAAACTACAGGGTTCTTTAGACAATTTAATGTTCTATTTCATATATACAGTCTTCTCGTTGCCAATCAGTGCAAACACCTCTAAGGTTGCTCCACTTCTGAAAGCCCCATTGTAAATCCAGTAGTGTACATTTGAAAAAATGACATTCATCTCAAAATTAAATAGTTCAGTACTACACACATATAAGGACACCATCTCAGAAATTATTTAGATATGCAATAATAGGTTAAAAATCATTGGGTTTAGTAAACAAATGTGAATCTGAGAAGGGAAAGTGACAGAGTTATAAAATTTTAGTGATGGAGTTATAAATGGAGCTGGAGGGCAAGGAGAAAAAAAAGGATTTGATTTTAAAAAAGAACATGTAATATACATTTATAACATTTTAAAATAATAAACAAAAATTTAAGAATGCAAATCTAATTACAACAGCTATAAAATGATCCATAACTAGCATGGTCATGGATCTGAAAGGATAACTGGTTGCTGGCCCTTTCCTAACCATGAGCAATTCCTAACTCACTTCTCAGCACTCATTATACTTACACATAAGAGTTGCTCTCAACCATCATGGGAAAAAAAAAAAAAAGCTTCTTTTACAGTAGGCAGAGAACATGACAGAAAAGCACAACTGATGAAAATGCAGCTAAGATTTGACAATGGGATGCCTCATCACAACTGATTCAGTTACAACTGATTCAATGGCTACACCTAAGGCTCAGGAGACACTGTGGGAGAAGCCACAGAACGTTCTTCCAAGCCAGAGGAGCAGTATCTCTTCTCTGTGATTGTGTCTTCTTTAGATGACAGAGAAGATACAACTTTGAGATCTCAAAAACTATGGCTGCATAAACAATATCTAAACAATGATGACTCCAGTTAATGTACCATCTCAGAAAGAATAAATATCATGGGATTTTACCAATAGATATAAAGATACAGATAATCACTGATGATGAGAAAATTCGTATTAGATTTCACTGAATTTGAGCCCTTGAAATGGCTACATTATACCATGTACTCATCCTAAATATATATAAACATAGTGAACATAAAACAAATTCAACATGCTATAGTTATATATATTTATTAATATGCAAAACAATGATAATTTGAGAAAAATAGACCTTAAATTTGAAAAATGATGGGGCTTAGTGGAAGAAGGAGTGATAATGACACATCAAAAAACCAAATGTAACCATCTAGTGTAAATCAGGAAATTACCTGTATCGTATTTAATCCAGGATCCAAACAATGATTATCTATCTATCTTTCATTACTTGTTTTTGACTAGACAATCCCTTTCTTAACTTTACAACTCATGGCATTGGCAATTTTTTCTTAGAAATTTAGTTTGCTTATCAAAACAAGAGAGAAAAATTTTTCAATAAAATATAATTTTTCGGAGAAATCTTATACTTCATTCTACCATTGCCTTTGCAGAGAAAGTGAATAGGCTAATTCAAGTAATATCATATGGACATTAAAACATTTTTAGTTTTTTTCATACTATTTTCATAATTATAAAACAAAACAGCAATAATTGCATGCTATTGTATGTCCAGTTTTGTTATTGGAAAGTAACTATATTCATAAAGAAATGAAGAATATTTATTTACCTCTTTTTCTATTCCTCTTTAAATGAAAAAGCCTTCTTGAAGATGTGCTTCCTAGGGTGTATATGATACCAACTTACTACATATTGGTTATCTGCATGGTTAGCATGTGCAGAAAGAGAGAAATAGATGATTTCTTGGTACTCTAAACTAACTAGACTATAACATGGTAAGTAAGAAATTATATTTAAAGATAAAACTTTTGAACCGTTAATGTGGTTTTGGGTACCAAATAATCTGTGAAAGTTGAATATCAGGCTACCCAATTTAAGTAAGGAAAGGGAAAAAGTCGGTCTTTTAATCTCCACGAGTCTTTCTTCAGAGTCTCATTCTACATGGCATTAGGATTTCCTAATTTCAGATTGCATGTACTTGAATAAAAAAAAAATTGTCACAGAAATGTTCTAATAAGTACTACAACATGAAAAGCATGAGGTGGTAATGTATGCAGAATGCTTGATGTTTGTAGTGAAGGTTATTGGATGTTCCCTATACATGGAGTAAGAGAGGAGCCAGGTCAAGGAGGAGCTTCAAGAAGGAGGAGGTCATATGAAATAGTACTCTACATGGTACATGTATGGGTCTAAACTGAGTTTGGTCTATCCCAAAGAAATGCTAATAATTTTTATCGTTTATGAAAAATTTAAATCTCATGTTGAGATTTTCTTATTTTGGTATTTGAAAAATGGAGAGGGACATTTGTATGAATCCATCACTGAGGAATTATGTGTAGAAGTGTACATATTAAAACCTCTTGTAGATTAAAGAATAATGAACATATACATAATTTTTAAAAATACATATGCCCTTTGAACATGAACATAAGTTCTACTAAGGTGCATAGGAGAAGAAATAAACAAATCAAGTACAATGGATAACTAAAACGTTGAAATGCCTAGAAATGTGCAGTGTTTACAAACAATGTGTAAAAGTGAAGTATTCTAGAGAAAAAATGAATTTAATTTCTTTCATGTTTACTGAGTAAGATAAACTAAATGTAATAAAATGTAAAATTTGATCTTAAGACCAGGGTGATTAATTGTGTTTAATCAGAATAAAATAATAATAATTATTACTCAAACACATTTCATATTTAGAATTTTTATGTCCATGGTGTGGTCATGTCTTTTTCTGCATTCTTCTCACAAGTTAACCAAAGTTATTAAGGAATTTCAGTAATATAACTTGATTATGCCTTGGGAAATTAAAAGCATCAGGAAAAACATAGGAAGTAGATAATGTGATAAAAAAAAGTGGTTACATAAAAATTCTGTGTTAGCAGACTGAGGATAAGTTTTATGTACTCATGAGCTCCACCCATGATAGGAATCTAAAAAGCACAGTCAATTCATTTGCTTACAAAATGAAAGAATTAGATGGCTTTATGTCTAAAATAATATTATATTAAATGTTAATGTTAATATGTTCTGTTAAAGAGACTTCCATACTCCAGTTACTGTTAGTGCTCTACTTTACTCAGATCTTATTTGATAATTTATTCCCCTGCTATTTATTCTACATCATAACATCCATCTGCATCTCTACCTTTATTGCTGTCTTATCTCTCTAAGCTCTATATCCCCATCTCTCCCATTTCTCTGCCCCATCTCATTATCATTATTCCATTGCTCACTCTATCTTCAACAGTCTCTTTCTAGTTCTATCCATCTTTATACCAGTCACAAGAACATTTTGTACTGGACTTTTGGTAAGTGAGGTTGGAGCAGAGATATTCTGCATTTAGAAGAAAATGTTAGTGTAATTTGAATGTTTTATTTGGAATAAGTTCTTATATATTGAACTTCAATCCTTGTGGTGGTGTCTAAATATGATTTTTATTCATGTTTTCCATCACTACACAAAGACTTATTTTACTATAAAGCCTTCTAAGCTCTCTCAGACTATTATTGTGATGCAGTCCAGTCAAGTGACATAAAAGCCATCTAGCCAGCAATTCACATTCATTTCATTTACAATGTTGAACGTAGACTACCAATATTCCAGTCTAAAATTACATTAGTGAAAAGACCAAAAATAAATTCAATCTGAGGAAGAAACATTTCGCAGAAGGAATCACTAGGGAAGCTGTTAACTGAGTCCACGAGACAGCATGAAGAAAGAAACAAAACATGGAAAAAAATTAGTCATTTTCTCTCTTTCCTCTGAGTGTAAATATTGTGTCCTTCTATGTGATAGCAGTGTTAGATTTTTCTCATCATCTCCTGTTACACAAGTCATTCCTTCTGAAGCCACATGAGGGAAGGAGCCTATTACCTACTTTTCTTGGTGCTCATTACTTTCTCAGCATGATATTGCAAGTACAAAATCTCTCTACCTCTTTGACCGATTTTGTACCATTTCCAATATATTTTTGGCTTGAGCACAGACCCCCAAATTATTTCTTGCTCTAGTGCACATGGTATAAGTATTTTATGGGAGACCTCGTATCTCCTAGTCACCCAAGTCTTTGAATGTTCCTTCCCATAGCACAGGGACCTTGTGAGGAAAGTAAATCTTTGTGTTGGATTGTTGCTCCTCCCATTCTGATGATTTTGAAGAATGTATACTATTCTCTTCAGAATAAATTTTAGTGAGTTTTAATTAGAAGCATTTCAATGTGGATGGTAATGGAGTCTGACAGTAGGAAGGTGACACTTGCAGAAATGAAAGATAGCTGTGAAAAGAGCAAGTAGAATGCAGCAGTAAATAGGCTGAAACTCCTCTAATGTGTAGCAACATAAGACACTGAGCACGTTGTTTCATGGGACTGGTAGTTTCAAGCAAAAAATGTTGTATGGATGTGTACAATAACTCTGACCAAGCTGACCTCCTTTAAATGGGTTCAGGAAGAAAATGTTTGAATTAAAAGAACAGGAAGCAGGAGCAAAAGAATACAAGAAGTTTGGGATTCTCAGAAACAAATATCTTTTATTTAGTTCATGGACAGTTAAGAACTTATTGTCAATGGTATTGCAATTCTATTCTAATTATATACTATTGCTTCATAGAGGTTGTGAGTTGAACATTTTCCTTGGGCTCAATTGATTTTACTGTGTTAGAAAATCACAAAATATCTCTATAAATGTTTGGAAAAGGATAGTTGAACTAAACTTACTTTTTAAAAGTTGGCTATTGCTCAATTATGTTTGTTAGCAACTTTGAAAAAGTAATCAGAATGAGTTCATAAGTTCTTTGTTCATATATTATACTCTTCACTATTAATATATCCCTTTACACTGCTAATAAATATTTTATAGAAATAGACAGGTCCCAATTTACTGAAACTTTCTAATACTAATATTCAAAAATGCCTGGAAAATATGATACAAGGAAAGATATAAGTAAATAGCAACTTTTATTCCTTTTATTATAATACTTTTATAATTAATCTGTATAAGTGTCTGCCTGATGTATATATTTATAGCATGTAAATACCTGCTACTTGCGAAGACTAGAGGTGGGTGTCAGATCCACTGCAGTTGATGATTCAGGTAGCTTTAAATGTCCATGAAGATGATTACTTAATACCACTTATTTGCAAGAGCATCCAGTTATCCTAATAGTTGCACCAACTTTTCAGCTCTTTGTCTCTTTCTAAAACATAACAACCACTCCTATTATCACTCAATTATCGTTAATTGAAAATAATTTAATGTTTTGATTTTAAGTAATGTGCTACCATTTTACAAAAGAAGAATGCTATCTAATTATAATCTCCTTAATAAATATTTTTATTCAAACTAGATAAATGAACTGCACCATAATAATTATATCGTAACCTATGATCCTCATTACAGGATATTCAATTAGCATATCACCATATAACAATCAAATTATTAAGTAAATGAAATTATAAATACATCATATATTTCTAATTAAAACTATATCAGTACATCTACTTTGATATAATATAATGTGAAAAACTAACACCAAAGCACAGACAATTAAACTCTCCATTTGAAGAATAGCTTACGCAACTCTGGCCTTTGTCATGTGCAGAATTTGTAGGGAACTATGTTTGACAGCCAAGCATAGGTGCTTGGGCTTCCTTGTTTGTCTTGAATGATTTTATTCCTGAGCCAACATTTATAACCTTTACTAGGTATACCCAAAACTATAATTAATAAGAGAAATATCAAAGTATCACAAAAGTAAAGTATTTATTAAAATTAGAATATATATTTCCTAGAGATGAAATACTTCTGGCCAAATAAACACAATATATAAATATTCATGTTCAGACATTTCTCTTTAATATTAAGAAAAATTGACTTTATAATTAGTAGCCACATAAAGGTGGAAGACGAGTAAAGCCACTGTTACAAAGGAACATAGATTAAGCACTCTCAGACTCTGTGAATATAAATTAGTATGTAGGTAGCTATTTTATTGTAGAATAACAGGTCAGGTTTACTTCTAAAAAGTGTAATTTAAATAGGACAATAAAATGCTTACATTTTCTCTGCTACTTAAAGGCTCTGTGGCATCAGGCAGTACCGCACATTGTATTTCCTATTGATAGAACATACACTTGACAATGGAATCTGACTTATGAAACAGTAGCCAAAGTAAATATTGTGGCTTCAGAAAGAGAATATTTGGAAATAACCTACCAAACTTAACAAAGAGTTAGGACTACCAACTCAGTGGCTCATTAAGTCATTTTTGATTCAATGTTAATATAATGATACTTTCTTTTCCACATTAGATGAAAATAAGTAGTTGAGAACAAAACTCTATTGAGGCCAATACACAATACTGAACATAAAAAGATAATACACTTTCAATGTCATATTCCTAAGGCTTTTCTATTTTATATTTCTCTCCTTGGCTCCATGAGACTTTATATCTCATAGCTACAACATTGTCATGGCCAGTAAATGGTCCTTTTTATTGCTATAATAATTGTGGCTATGTCACATGCTTTCTAAAGGATAATATGAAAATAGTAAAACTAATCATTTAAATTAGTTTCAGTAATACTGTTCTTGGCACAGTATAGACTCCATGAATCTTTTGCAGCTATTTTAACTCAGAGCACACCAGCTTTTGTAGATTTAACTCCAAACCTACCCTATATTTTCTTGACCTTGGACACTTATTAACATTTTATGATTCTGGAGCAGTACTTACTCTATAATGACCATACTCTTTTATGATCTATTATAATAATAGATTACACAATTATTTTATGGGATAATATATTAAAATACTCTGAATTTTTTAAAAGCCTTTGAGCAAAATGTGAATAGGTCTAACAGGTAAAAGAAATGACCTAATTCTGTTTGCTTAAACTTTGTCTTTTTATATCAAAAGAGATGCCTCACTTAGCAAAATCCATGACCATTGAGAGAAATCGTCTTAAGCCAGAAAATGTTCATTCTCAACCTAGGGTTGGTATTTCTCTTTATTAAAAAAAAATCCCTGTTATTATCCTTATAGTTAACTACCTAATGCAATTATGTGATTAAATATTAAATTTCATTCCCTTTACCTATAAAATTCATCTTATAACAAAAAGCAAGAACTCATACATTATATAAGCCAAATTATAATAGAAAAATATAATGCCAATTCTGGCATTCAGTAATTCTCAAGAAAAAAAAACATAAACAAATAAAGGCATCTAAAGTGTGACTGCATTATTGTTTGTTTGTCTGTTTATATATTTATTTTCTGAGTTTGGTTTCCAGAACATGAAATGAAGGATTCTCAGAGCTATGTCTGGAAGTCATGCAACAGTGTGCATGTTAATCATGCTTGCAGCAAACAGAAATGTAATGCCTCTAAAACTACTGGAAGACTGGTATGGAAATGAGCATAAAGATAAAACAGACAGAGATGCACAAAGATCCTAAGGACATTATCCTCTTACGTATTTATTAGAGTTCCAGCTTAATGCATTCTTTATTGCCAAGGAACTCATTTCATTTGCATTTTAACGGGGTTTTAGTCAAGTTAATCTTATTTCTTCCTTTGATAAGACCTTGTTTTGCAGTTAGTGAAAAAATACTTAAAGAAGAAGAAAGAGAAACAAACAAACCTAGAATGGCCATCTTATAGTTAAATATTATATTTCTGGGTCATGGCCAGGTCTTAGAGGATGCATGATTCCATGAGAGAACAAGGACGAGGGGTTGCTTTTGCAAACTCTACAAAGAGCAAGGTAAGCTGGAGTGGTAGCAGCTTGGAATCCCAGAAGTCTCTAGCTAGGGTAGAGCATCTAGGGGCTCAAGATCCCTAACTAAACAAGAAAGAACTGTCAAGGCAAGGGCTCACTAAAAGACAATAACCTAATTAATATGGAGTGGAACACAGCTGAGGAAGACAGCCTCACTTTGAACTTCCTCACTTGTATAAATGTCTGTGTGCACACAACCACATACACATACATGTGCACATAAGCATATTCTTCCTTAGACTTGGGCGTTGCAGCTTACTAAAGATAATGCATGTCTTTCCAAGGCTCTTTATATCATTTATCTTTATTTAATTTATTTGTTTTAAATATTTATTTATTATTATGTATAAGTACATCGTAGTTGTAGAGGGCACCGATCTATTTATGGGTGGTTGTGAGCCACCAGGTAGTTACTGGGATTTGAACTCAGGACCTTCAGAAGAGCAGTCAGTGCTCTTACCCTCTGAGCCATCTCACCAGCCCTCATTCATTTTAACACCAAAAATAGGGGTTATAGCAAGCTCTATAACCAGACAAACACCTTTAGTCATTTATGCTAAATATTCCTTAGGGAAGACAAAGTAATAACACAACTTAATTTTTGTGACTGTAAACAGTGAGCAAATTAGACAACTGTAAGAACAGAATAACTTTTGTTACATACTTAAGCATGTAATACCTTGCATCAAAAACACACCTTTGTATATACACAAAAAAGTAATGTTAGGAAAGTTTAAAATATAAAATCTCAGGTCAGTAGCATGTTAAGAAAATGGAAAAATAACATGGTTAATTGAAAGGGACACCTTCTTGATTTTGACTTTAATAGTTAGGGTTTTACTACTGTGAACAGACACCACAACTAAGGTAACTCTTATAAGGACAACATTTAATTAGGGCTGGCTTACAGATTCAGAGGTCCAGTCTATAATCATCAAGGCAGCATCCAGACAGGCATGGTGCAGGAGGAGCTGAAGTTCTACATCTTCATCTGAAGGCTGCTAGAATACTGGATTCCAGGCATCTAGAATGAGGGTGTTAAGCCCACGCCCATAGTGGCATGCCTACAGCAACAAAGCCACACCTCCTAATATTGCCACTACCTGGGCCACACATATACAGACCATCACAATAGTTTTAAAACTACTACGTGAAGATATAGTAATGTAGAATTATGATGAAGGCAATTACATATAGCAAGAGCGGAATAACTCCACTCCTGATCACCAAGGAGAGAAAAGGGAGAATGAGGAAACAAACAAAACCCTCTCAATCAAGCTAATTATCCAAATGGAAACATTTTCCTTTATGTTGTGTGCTGAATACATTTGCCTTGTAGTTAGACCACCATTCCTAATTTGTTTTTAAATTTCATTTTAATTACAGTATATATGATTTTTGTGGTAATTGTGACAATGGTTTTTACTTTTGATGTTGGCCAGTATATTAAGTTCCCAAATTGTACTTGGATATTTTATTATCCTTGCCACTTAGCATTTGGTACAAAAAGAAAAAAAAAAACAGTTATCTGGTGCCTTTAAATATGGTTTCATCTCAAATATTGAACTTCCGTAAGTTTCTTAAACAAAAAACAGTAAGATTCTGCCACTGCAAATTACATGTACAAGGGATATAGAACATGGAGAAATCACGCTACTGTTGACTTCAACCTTTTAGCTATAATGGCTTGCTTTCATAATATTGGTGGCATCTACTAGGGCAGACAAGAAGTCATCAGACTCACCAAGCCATGAACATCATGTGCTATAGTAATAACTGTCCTGGCAAGAAATGATCACTGGGGCCATAGAGGCCTGGAATTATAGAAACAAACCAACTACTCTCTGGTTAGATTTAAGGCCTAATCACCAATATGAAAGGCATATCTGGCATCATTATCAGGGCCAAGATCTTTGGCCTAATATCTAATAGAATATAAGGAAAACCATTCTGATATTATTCTGCTATATAGATACGGTAATAAATGATTTATTACTGGGTGCACAATGGTTACTTCCTCAGCCGTCATCAGAGAAAAATCTTCACGTATGCAGTAATTAACATATGTAGACACACCTGATCAATATGCAGAGAGTGAGAGACTGGGGCATGTCCAGAACAAACTCAGACATTTGAATCACAGTTTGTCCCCTGAGACTCAGGGATTTTTGTAAAGAGGAGACAGGAAAAGTCTCAGATCAGAAGGTCTTCGATGACTCTAGCAAAAGTGGGTCTCATACAAAAAAAAAAAAAAAAAAGAGCCTTTACACATGAACATGAAAATACTGGTTATGACAACATGCACATCTCTTGTTTAAGCTAAAGTCAGAAAATATTTTTAATATTGAGTAGGAAGTAGGCATAAAGTTGAACTACTAGGTGAGGACCTATTAGGAGAGAAAAGTCTTTTTTTCTCTTCCTTCCTTCCTTCCTTCCTTCCTTCCTTCCTTCCTTCCTTCCTTCCTTCCTTCCTTCCTTCCTTCCTTCCTTCCTCTCCCTCTCTCTCTCTCTTCTTTCTTGCTTTCTTGCTTTCTTGCTTTCTTGCTTCCTTTTTTTTACCTACTCTACATTCCACTCAGTGGCCCCCTCTCACAATCTTTCCCTCCTCCCTCTCCCCTTCTCCTCTGAGCTGGTGATGGCCACTCTGGCTATCCCCACACCCTGGTACCTCCTTTTGCTTAACTTCTTTGGGTCTGCGGAGTTTAGCATGTGTATCATGTATTTTATGGCTAATATTTACTTTTCAGTGAGTACGCATCATTCATGTGCTTTTGGAATTGGGTTACTGTAGACATAAATTTTTTGCAATTTGGAATATCTTTACATATTATGATATCTTCTTAAATTTCTTTCTTCAGGGACTTTTACTTCTTGTAATAGAGACATTTCACTTGCTTGGTTAGGGTTACACCAAGACATTTTATATTATTTGTGGCTATTATAATGGGTGTTGTTTTCCTAATTTCTGTTTTGCCTCTTTTATTCATATATATATATATATATATATATATATATATATATATATATATATATATATGAAGCTACTTATTTCTTTGAATTAATTTTGTATCCAGATACTTTGGTGAAGGTGTTTATTAGCTGTAGAAGTCTTCAGGTAGGATTTTTGCGGTTGAAAATGTATATGATTTTATTATCCACAAATAGTGATAAGCGAACTTCTTTTCTTTTCTGATTTGTATTCTCTTAATCTTTGGTTGTCTTATTGCAATAGCTGAAACTTCAAGTAATTTTCTCTCTAGTTTGTTTAAGTAAGTTTCTCTCTAGTTTGCTTGATCTCAGCCAGTGGCTTGCTTTATAGTGCTTTGATTATGTTTAGCTATGTGCCTTGTAACCATGATCTTTAATATTTTGTAACAGATGAGTGTTGGATTTTGTCAAAGGCTTTTTCAGCATTTAATGACACGATCATGTGATTTTTTTTCCCTTTAGTTTATTTATTTGGTGGATTACATTGATGGATTTTCACATATTGAACCATCCCAAGGTTGATATCTAATTGAATATGGTGAATGATGTTTTTGATGTGTTCCTGGATTCAGTTTTTGAGTATTTTATTGAAGTTTTTGTATCCATGTTCATAAGAGAAATTGGTCTAAAGTTCTATTTCTTTGTTGAGTTTGTGGTTTAAGTTTTAGGTTGACTGTGACTTCAATAGAGTACATTTTGTTTCTGGTTTGTGGAATGATATAAAGATGATTGGTATTAGCCATTCTTTGAAAATCTGGTATCATTTGAAATGTAAACAATTGAAAAAAAAAAAAAAGAAAGAAAGAAAATCTGGAGGAGTTCTATGCTAAAACCATCTGGCCCTGAGATTTTTCTGGTTGGGAGATTTTTGATGATTGTTCTATTTCCATAGGGACTGTAGTGCTGTTTATATAGTTTACCTGATCTTGATTTAACTATTGTAAGGTGGATATGTCTAGAAAAATTGTACATTTCGTTAAGATTTTCCAATTTTGTGAAGATAGACTTTTGAAATGAGCCCTTATGATTCTTTAAACTTCCTTAGTTTCTGTTGTTATGGCTCTCTTTTTATTTATGATTTTGTTGATTTGGATACTGTATCTCTGTCCTTTCCTTAGTTTGGCTGAGGGTTTGTTTATCTTGTTGATTTTTTCAAAGAATGAGCTCTTGGTTACATGGATTCTTTGTACTGTTTTGTTGTCTTTATTTCTAACTAATTGATTTTAGCCCTATTTTTATTATTTCCTGCTTTCTACTGCTTTTTGGTGTGCTTGCACTTTTTTTTTTCTATAGCTTTCAAGTGTACTTTCAAATTGCTGATATGAGAACTTCCTAATTTCTTTATTGAGACACTTATTGTTTTGAACTTTCCTCTTAGCACTGCTTTCATTGTGTCCCATATATTTGGATATGTTGTACCTTCATTTCCATTGAATTTTAAGAAGTCTTTAATTCATTTCTTTCTTTATTTTGTCCCTGAGCCAGAGATCATTTAGTAGGGAATTGCTTAATTTCCATGAGTATATAGACTTTTCAGTGTTTCTGTTATTGTTGAAGTCAATCTTTAATTCATGTTGTCCTGATTAAATCCAAGCCATTATTTCAACTTTCTTGTATCTGTTGAGGCTTCCTTTGTTTGACTATCTGGTCAATTTTGGGAAAGGACCCATGAGATGGTGAGAAGAATGTATATTCTTTTGTGTTTGGGTAAATATTCTATAGGTATCTGCTAGATCTATTTGATTCATAATGTCTTGATAGTTTCATTATTTCTCTGTTTAACTTCTGTCTGGATGTCTTGCCAGTTGATGAAGTGGGGGAATTGAAGTCTCCCAATTATTAACATGTATGGTTCAATGTGCTATTTAAGCTTTAACAGTGTTTCTTTTACAAATGTGGACATTCTTGTGTTTGGGGTGTAGACATTCAGAATTGAGATATCATCTCAGTAAATTTTTCTTTTAATGAGTATGAAGTGCCCTTCCCTGTCTATCTTGATTAATAATGGTTGAAAGTCTATTTTATTAGATATTAGAATGGTTACTCCCAGCTTGCTTCTTTGTTCTGTTTGCTCAGAAAACATATTTACAGCCCTTTACTCTAAAGTGATATCTATCTTCATTGAAGACATGTGTTTCTTGTATACAACAGAGTGATGAATCCCATCTTCTCATCCATTCTGTTACCCTGTATCTTTTTATTGGGGATAGACTCCACTGATGTTGAAAGATACTAATAAATAGTAACTATGACTTCCTGTTATTTTGATGTTGGTGGTGTTTGTGTGTGTGTGTGTGTGTGTGTGTGTGTGTGTGTGTGTGTATGTGTATGTGTATGTGTACGTGTATGAATGTGTATGCATGTGTGTGCATGTGTCTGTGCTTCCCTCCTTTTTGCTAGTATGGAAGTACTAATTTACTGTGTGTTCTTGGATGTAGTTATCCTCCTTGGGTTGCAGTTTTTCTTCTAGTATTTTTTCTATAGATTTGCAGATAGATATTGTTTGAATCTGAATTTCTCTTGAAATATCCTGTTTTCTGTATCAATGGTAATTGAGACTTTTTCTGGGTATATTAGTTTAGATTGGCATCTATGGTATTTTATGAGGTTACAGGATATCTATCCAGGCCTTCTAAATTTTAGAGTCTCTCATAAGAAGCCTGGTGAAATTCTGATAGGTCTACTTTTGTATATGTCTGGACTTTTTCCCTTGATATTTTTAATATTCTTTTTCTGTTTTATAGATTTTATATTTGGGTTATTATGTGGTGGGAAGATTTTCTTTTCTTGTCCAGTCAAATTGGTGTTCTATAAGCTTCTTGTATATTTATAGGCATCTCTTAATATACGTTGTAAATATTTTCTTCTATGGTTTTGTTGAAAATTTTTGTGGGTCTTGAACCTGGGATTCTTCATTTTACTCTATTCCTATTATTCATAGGTTAGCACTTTTCATGGTATACCAGATTTCCTGAATGTTTTGTGTCAGAAATTGTTTAAGTTTAACATTTTCTTTGACTGACATAACAATTTATTCTATTGTGTATTCTATGCCTGAGATTCTCTCTTTCACCTCTTATATTCTGTTGATTATGCTTGCATCTGTTGTTCCTGTTCTCTTCTCTAGGTTTTCCATCTCCAGGATTCCCTCAGTTTGTGTTTTCTTTATTGTTTCTCTTTCCATTTTAAGGTCTTGATCAGTTTTATTTATTTCCTTCACCAGTTTAGTTATATTTTCTTGTATATCTTTAAGGCATTTATATGTTTCCTTTTTAAAGGCCTTTATCTTCTTTATAAGTTTGAATTTAAGGTAAGTTTGTGTGTGTGTATGTGTGTGTGTGTGTGTGTGTGTGTGTGTGTGTGTGTGTGTGTGTGAGTGTGTGTGTGTGAGTGTGTGTGTGTGTGTGAGTGTGTGTGTGTGTGTGTGTGAGAGTGTGTGTGTGTGTGTGTGTGTGTGTGTGTGTGTGTGTGTGTTTGTGTGTCAGAGTGTGTGCTTCAGTTGTTTTAGGATATCCAAGTCTTGCTGTAGTACGGTAGATGTGTTCTGAAGGCCTCATCTTTCCCTGGCTTTTATTGATTATGTTCTTTCAAAGGCCTTTAGTTATCGGGGAGTTTTTGGTCCCTGGATATTCCTATTGTATTAGCTATTGAAAGGGGTGTTAACCTCAAAGATCTTGGTATGGCAGGCCCTTGATTGGTACCCTTGGGCTGGGAGATTCCAAATTTACAGGTTGTATGGTTCAGGAGCTTTAGATCTGAAGAAAGTGGCAGAGAGGTGGCTGTAGAATAGTGGTCTGCCTGGTATACCAGGCTGCTCATAGCACCTTGGCTTGCTCCAGAGTACTCAGAAAGCAGGGCAGATGGGTGGGCCAATAGAAGGCTTACCTGTTTAACACAGGTTCAGCAGGTCTACTAAAGATGGACAGAAGGTAGGGGCAAACTGGAGAAAACCTTGGAATAGCTGGCTGCTCAAGGCAGTTTTGTTTCCTCCAGAGGACTCAGAAAGCATGGAAGATGGGTGTGAGAAGGGACATTTAGCTCTTTGGCTCAGGGTAAGCAGGTCTGATTAAAGTGGGAGGAGGGGTGGCAGAAGAATGGAGGTCCCCCTGGGATAGCAGGCAGATCAGGGCAGCTTCACAAAACACATTTATAAGAAGGTAAACCCATTTGAGAATTCTTTGTTTAGCATTATACCCCATTTTTGTAATGGGGTTATTTGAATTCCTGGAGTTCAGCTTCTTGAGCTCTTTGTATATATTGGATATTAATCCCTATCACATTTTAGATTGGTAAAAATTCTTTCCCAATCTGTTGGTGGCCTTTTTGTCTTATTGACAGTATCTTTTTCCCTACAGAAGCTTTGCAATTTTATGAGGTCCCATTTGTTGACTCTTGATCTTACAGCACAGGCCATTGCTGTTCTGTTTAGGAATTTTTCCCCTGTGCCTAAATCTTCCAGGGTTTCCCCCACTTTCTCCTCTATAAATTTCAGTGTCTCTCATTTTATGTGGAGTTCTTTGATCCACTTAGACTTGAGCTTTGTACAAGGAGATAAGAATGGATCAATTCTCATTCTTTTAAATGATAACCGCCAGTTGTGCCAGCACCATTCATTGAAAATGCTGTCTTTTTTCCACTGGATGGTCCCTTGTCAAAGATCAAGTGACCATAGGTGTGTGGGTTCATTTCTGGGTCTTTAATTCTATTCCATTGATCTACCTGTCTGTTGCTGTAGCAGTACCATGCAGTTTTTTTGGGATTTTTTGTTTGTCCCCCCCCCCCCTGCAATTGCTCTGTAGTACAACTTGAGGTCAGGCATGGTGATTCCACCAGAGGTTCTTTTATTGTTGAGAATAGTTATTGCTATCCTAGGGTTTTTGTTATTCCAGATGAATTTGCAAATTACCCTTTCTAACTCAGTGAAGAATTGAGTTGGAATTTTGATGGGGATTGCTTTGAATCTATAGATTGCTTTCAGCAAGATAGCCATTTTTACTATATAATCCGGCCAGTCCATGAGCATGGGAGATCTTTCCATCATCTAAGATCTTCTTTAATTTCTTTCTTCAGAGACTTGAAGTTCTTGTCATACAGGTCTTTCACTTCCTTAGTTAGAGTCACACCAAGGTATTTCATATTATTTGTGACTATTGTGACGGGTGTTGTTTCCCTAATTTCTTTCTCATCCTGTTTATCCTTTGCGTAGAGAAAGGGCACAGATTTGTTTGAGCTAAACAAAGACTTCTCAACTGAGGAATACCAAAGGGCTGAGAAGCCCTTGAAAAAATGTTCAACATCCTTAATCATCAGGAAAATGTGAATCAAAACAACCCTGAGATTTCCACCTTACACCGTTCAGAACAGCAAAGATCAAAACCTCAGGTGACAGCAGATGCTGGCAAGGATGTGGAGAAAGAAGAACACTCCTCTGTTGCTGGTGGGATTGCAAGCTGGTAAAACCACTCAGGAAATCAGTCTGGTGGTTCCTCAGAAAACTTGACATAGTACTACCTCTAGATCCAGCAATACCTCTCCTGGGCATATACCCAGAAGATGTTCCAACTGGTAATAAGGACACAGGCTCCACTATGTTCATAGAAGCCTTATTTATAATAGCCAGATGCTGGAAAGAACCCAGATGTCCCTCATCAGAGGAATGGATACAGAAAATGTGGTACATTTACACAATGGAGTAGTACTCAGCTATTAAAAACCATAAATTTATGAAATTCTTGGGCAAATGGATGCCTCTGGAGGATATCATCCAGAGGGAGTTAACCCAATCACGAAAGAAGTCACTTGATATGCAATCACTGATTAGTAGATATTAGCCCAGAAACCTAGAATATTCAAGATACAACTTCCAAAACACAAGAAAATCAAGAAGGAAGACCCACACATAGATACTTCATTCCTCCCTAGAATACGGAATAAAATATTCATGGAAGGAGTTGCAGAGACAAAGTTTGGAACTAAGATGAAAGGATGGACCATCCAGAGACTGCCCCACCTGCAGATCCATCCCATAATCAGCCACCAAATCCAGACACTATTGCATACCCCAGCAAGATTTTGCTGAAGAGACCCTGATATAGCTGTCTCTTGTGAGGCTTTGCCGGTACCTGGCAAATGCAGAAGTGGATGCTCACAGTCATCTATAGGATGGAACATGGGGTCCCCAATATGGGAGCTAGAGAAAGTACCCAAGAGCTGAAAGGGTCAGCAACCCTATAGGTAGGACAACAATATGAACTAATCAGTACCCACAGAGCTCATGTCTCTAGCTGCATATGTAGCAGAAGATGGCCTAGTTGGCCATCATTGGGAAGAGAAGCCTCTTGGTCTAGAAAACTTTATATATTCCAGTACATGGGAACGCCAAGGCCAAGAAGTGGGAGTGAGTGGGTAGGGGAGCAGGGTTGGGGGAGGGAATAGGGGACTTTTGGAATAGCATTTGAAATGTAAATGAAGAAAATATCTAATAAAAAAAAGAATGTAAACCCATGTTATGTTGATCACATTCCAAGGGATTGTGAGAGAATCCTGTTTTTAACACTGCACTTCACTATATTTGGATTGCTCACAGACTCTCTCATTGGGGCTTCTTCACTTCCTATGCCTCACCTTAATTTTCAAGTATCTTTCTGCACAGATTATCTGGAATATAATACCCTGAGAAGAGCTCTATGCAGGTGTTGCTTGACTCAGCCCTCATGTTTCCCTCTAGCTACCCCCCACATGATAATTAGATTCTGTGTTTTGACCTATCAGCCCTTTCCAAATGCCCCACTGAGAGCCCTCATATACCTTACCCTTATATAGCCTAACCCTGAAACAATAGAATAGAGCTGCCTCACTGAAGTTGTCTCCTGAAGTCCTTCTGTCATACATGGCCATCTGAGCCCTGCTCACTGCCTCTGCTCCTTCTGCTCTTGTGGTCTGCTGACAAACGCTGGTGGGGAAGGGAGAAGCACAAGGATGTCTCCATTCCCAAGAGTATTTGAACAATAGAAATTGGACACAGCATAATTATATTAAAAAGGCTATATGAAGTTGGGTGTGTAGGCGGGTTACAAGGGGATCTTGGAGGAGTTCAGGGAGAGAGGTGAATATAAGAAAAATATTTGGTATAAAATTGTTAATGAATTAACAGAAAGAAAATGTAATTAAATATTTTATATGAAACCCAAGAGCATATACCATGAATTTATAACATTGAATGAAAAAAATCAGTGCATAACAATATTTCTTGAGAATAATCATTTGAATGTGTCAAATATCGTGCTAAGAATATTTGCTGTTGGGATATTTTATATGTGATCAAAACTTGTCCACTTTAAAGACTTGGAGGCAACATAAGATTGTAGACTCCCTGAGTGAAAACCAAGGACAGAGACACTCAGAATATGAGAGACACACACACAAATGAGGATCATGGAGTATTACAAAGATTGTCAAATGCATGACAACAGAACAGGGGGAAGAAGTGGAAACAATGAAAGAAATTCAAATACTCGTTTGCCCTGTAGTTTCTAATGGTTGATTCTTCAAGACCTGAAAGATAACTAAGAACATCATCCCCAAACAGGTACACACACACACAAACACACACATATACACACACACTCACACATGTGCACAGCCATATGCACACGTGCACACACCCATACACATCCACATGCACATACAAAAACAGAGACAGAGAGATACACAAAGACAGAACCACATGCACACAGAGAAACAGATTCAAAGAGACATATACAAATAAAATGATATAACAATATAGAAATAGAAACAAGGATATTTTTAAAGAAATATACATTAAGCCAATCCATGACATGTAAGCCATCACTGCAAAAGATTGCCTTCCTTAATTCTTAAGCTTCAATAAAATGTGATTACATTATCCCCTTGCCTTTCTTCCTTCCAATTCTTTCCATATATCCTACTTTACTCCTCAAATTTTCTTAAGTGCTTACTATACACTGAAAAGGAGTAAAGACAGTTTCATAGTAAGACGTTAGTTTAAAACATCCAGGAGAAACACTTGCCCTGGGAGGGAGACAGCATGATCATGACTGTGTTCCTCCCAGGGTCAGTCTTATCCATTGGGTTCTAGATGTGCTGATCCCTGCAGGTTCCTCAGTAGTGGAATATTGGATTGTAACCTGTGATTGTGAATACTGGTTTTGTGCTCCTCCCTGAAAATAATTTCTCTTTTATAACCAAGAAAATCTTTACAGAAGTTCAAAAGTAAGAAAGACTTCCCTACACAATGTATAGACTTTTCTGAGATATGCTTTACTTCCCAAAACTATTTAAAATACCCAAAGTGTCATAATCAGGAATTAAGTAAATATGTGAGAAATGCAACTATTTTAATTATATTGTAGAATAGTGGTTAATGGTATGGGTAGAAGTTTAGTGTATATTAATTATTTTAAATTATTGAAATATTTTAAATGAAAAATTATTATATCATTTCTTGTCTATTAACTCATCTTTCCAATCTGTGCCATTCTTCCTCCCTTTCTCTTTCTATCTATCTATCTATCTATCTATCTATCTATCTATCTTTCTTTCTTTCTTTCTTTCTTTCTTTCTCCCTCTCTCTTTCTTTCTTTCTTTCTTTCTTCCTTTCTCTCTCTCTCTCTCTCTCTCTCTCTCTCTCTCCACACACACACACACACATACACACATTGTATACACACACACATATATACATATATATATATATATATATGTATATAATACATATATGCATGCATACATATGTAAATACATATATGCAGCAGTAAATGGACACAGTAATACAGTAGGTTGTACTTATATTTGATTTATGTGTGTGTATGTTTGTGTGTGTGTGTGTGTTTTCAGGGCTGTCTACCTGGTGTTGAATAAACAATCAGATAGTTCTTTGAAGTTTAACTGTAAATAAGTTTGAAAAATTTCTGAAAAAATAGCTGAAAAAAATGAAAGATAGAAAGGATCTATCATACCCAACACAGTAATCAAGAATTTACACTAAATAGGGAAAAAAACAAGAATATTTCATGTAAATTCTGGGGGAAAGCATTCATATACAATATAGTGCTATTCTAAGGTAGTAGGCAGAGGCAACTGAATGACTGAGGGTCAAGGAAAGTCAACAAACTCAGATATGAACAAGAAATACATGATGATGAATTAGGCCACTGGCATTTGATCTTGCATTGTAATTTGATCTCTCTAGAGTAATCAAATCAGTCAATGACATGATTTCTTTTGGCCTCATATTTTTCTTGCACACTTGTGGAGATTCATTTTGTTGAGATTTAATATACTGTGACCACATTAATTCTCTTGCCTGATACCATATTGTCCAGGCATAGCTGGCACGAAGGTCAGTTCTTGTAGAGGACGATGTTTATGATGGAAACTCCTGAACAAATTACAGACTAACACGAAGTTGTTTTCAGGTCTGTTGCCATTCCTGAACTTACTAAGCTGTAATATATGCTGAATCCTTGAAAAGAATATCCCTCTCCATTTGTAAATTTGCCACGGGGGTTTCTGATCATTAATCATGAAAGACAGCTAAGAGAACATCAGCTAATATGGGGATTTTAGTGATGTGGAGCAACAATCACCACAGAATATATAACAGTAAACTATTTAAAAGATCTATGTGTTACAGGATTTATATCTGTCTGTCTTCTCTCTACCTAATTTGTTCATCTCTTGAAATATTACCATGCACCATTTATACTACACTGGATACATAGTTAGGGATTTTTAGCCATCAGTGGAAATTCACACAGATCAGAATTAAGCCTAAAAAAATCAGAATCTAGCGAGTCTATTCTTTTAGAAAAATATCAGTAAGTTTTAAACTAGGTTTACAAAATTACTCAGATAAGGAATATTTATTTGGTAGTGAACACACTTTTAAATTTCTTGGGATTCTACAGGAGGGCTCTCTTTAAAAACATGCATATTTAATTAGGACATGAATTAAAACAAATGGGAATGGGGATACAATAACCAGGTGTTGGCTCTCCGAAGAATGGATTCTTTATAAAATATCATCCAATCTGGTAAATGTTTCTCTGCATTTTGCATGGAAACAGAGTCCCCTTTTATCCAAAACAGACTTATTTGTCATGATTTACATTCATAGGGGAAAGAGATGTGGAAGGTTGCAGTGTTCTAAATCTGTGGGCTTGCTATCACCTTAACCATTGCTCAGTAAAGAAAAGAAGAGAAGCAACAGACTATATTTTTCCTAGTAGCTCTAACCTATTTTTAGTATGTTTTCAAGTTGGGTCTTTAACAAGAAAAAGTCCATTTTTTAAATTTATTTCGTTAATTTTTGAGATCATAATATACTTGCTTAATTTTTCCTTTAGCTTTTCTATCATTCCTACATATTTATCTTTGCTCCTGTTTGAATTCATAAACTTTATTTCCAATTTCCATCAACAGCTATTGTAAACATTATATATATATATATATAGTGAGAGAGAGACAGAGAGAGGAGTGAGAGAGAGTTCATATTCAGATAGGGCAATCGACCTGTTTTAATAGGAACCTCTTAAAATAGCACATGTACTGTAGGATATAATTCTTTTGTTTAACGTGTATCATCTAAGCTTTTAGGAAATAGATGCTACTCAGAGTGAGTTACATGGAAAGCGATGCCAAAATGGAATGCAGTAGTGGGTAGTTTTCAAATTCCACTGAAATTGATGACATTGAATATCATGTAAAATGTTGGTAAACAAACATTCAAGGTTCATCATAAAACATTAGATATGTTCACAGAAAATTGAAATAAATTTTAATCCATATATTCCACATGTTTAGAGACAACACAGTTTAACTTTTGATCGATATATTAGTAGAGCTACAATGGTTAATATTCAGTCCTTAAAAAAGAATCCACAATAATTGGAATGTATCTATAAATTTAGACTTTTGAAAGTCCAGGTAACATGAAATGACACACATAGTTATGATAATTATGTATTACTGTGATAAAAATTATAAATATGAAATTTCTAACAAGAACCAGAGAAACTGTAAAAACAAAACAAAACAAAACATGAAAGCAAGCATTCATTTTTTTTTCCATTTTTTATTAGGTATTTAGCTCATTTACATTTCCAATGCTATACCAAAAGTGCCCCATACCCACCCACCCCCACTCCCCTACCCACTCACTCCCCCTTTTTGGCCCTGGCGTTCCCCTGTTTGCTAAACACATTAAACTCAAGAGAACAAAGACCAAAGTGTGGACACTTTGCCCCTTCTTAGAATAGGAAACAAAACACCCATGAAAGGAGTTACAGAGACAAAATTTGGAAGTGTGACGAAAGGATGGACCATCTAGTGATTGCCATATCCAGAGATCCATCCCATGATCAGCTTCCAAACGCTGACACCATTGCATACACTAGCAAGATTTTGCTGAAAGGATCCAGATATAGCTGTCTCTTGTGAGACTATGCCAGGGCCTAGCAAACACAGAAGTGGATGCTCACAGCAAGCATTCATTTTAATCAACCTCAAATCTATGGGAGAAAACAGGTAAAAATCACTCAAAAAGTAATTATGTCAACTTTAACTTTAAGTGTACTTCTTATTTTTTACTATTCTAATAATGTCATACTTTATTATAAAATGTCTTATAGTGTGATAAGATATATAGAGTGAGTATCCTTAATTTAAATCTATGAGCTACAAACAGTCAAGAAAGTGTTGGACAATTCAGCAATTTTTTTTCAATTTTTGACATTATAACTAAATTTCAGTATTTCTTACTGTCCACAAACTTGTATTTATGGAACCCTTCTCTCCTTCAAATTCCTGCCCTCTGTTTTCAGACCACATACACAAATCCACATGCATGTTCATGCATGCATGCATGCGCGCGCACATGCGCGCGCACACACACACACACACACACACACACACACAATTTATAGTCACAAAGAAAACCAGTTCAGTCCGTATAATGTTACTTGTTTGCACACTGGGCTACCAAGTAGCATGATCATCCCTAGGGAAGGTCATTTCTCCATTTTTTTTTTTTTTTTTTTTTTTTTTGGCATTCCTTCGTTGCCTGTATTTCTTTGAATAGATTTGAAGCTTCAAGTTTTCTTTTTCATCCAGTTTGGCATGCCAGTTGGTCTCATCTTTGTTCAGCTTATGCGTGGGGAGTCATTTTGGTGAGACTTTATGGTGTGATTTTTGATGTTGCTAAAAAATGCAGAACACACACCTTGATCATGTCTTTGCATCTAAGAAACCTGAAAAGGCTGAGTTTAGCTCCCTTGTATACCACTAGGAATGAGGATGTGAGTTCTAGACATGGAAGATGAAAATTAAGAAGGAATAAGAAAAGAAATAAGGAAAGACAAAATACAGTAGGGAAAGAGGAGAAGATATTTGTAATCATGTCTAGGAAGGCTCAGTAAATAAATGTGTCTTGGTCTTGGCCTTTCTTGGAAAAATACCAAAAGCTGTATAGTTCACATAATTTACCATATTTATATAAAATAATAAAATCATTTGCCCTGGGGCATTGTGTTATTTAAAACAGATTTAGAGGGACTATCTCATAAGCCTTCAAGTAAACATGCATAATGTACAAAGTCTGCTAAAAAGATAAATGTTATGATGCAGGTTAAAATCAAGTTGCTTTTCTCTATGGTAGACTGTGATACTCATGAGGAATCACACCTCTCAAACAGATCGTGGCAGAACTTAAACATGTGGGGTGTGTTTGGTCTGTCCTGAAATCATATTATTGCAATTTTTTTTATTTGCTGAAGTGCTCATAGTTTCCAAAACATAGATTAAGGAATTAAAAATGATATTTTCCTATCACTCTTGAATGAGCATTAAATCATTAGTTATACTGACAGTGAAAATGCACTAATTTGAAAAAAAATAAACATTGAAAATATTGCCAACTTCAATGACAGATTTTGCTCATGTGGTTTCTCCCTCAGTGGAAATATAGCTCGTAGAGTAATCAACTGCTTTTATTTTATATATGTATATAGATAGATAGATAGATAGATAGATAGATAGATAGATAGATAGGCAGATAGAGATAGATAAACATAGATTAGATAGAGGCAGAGACAGAGAGAGACAGAGACAGAAAGACAGAGAAACAGAGAGAGAGATTTCTGTGTTAATGCACCCATGATTGCAGTGTCCACAGAGGCCTGATTCTTCAGACCTCCCTGAACCTGGGATTACAGCTTGTTGTGAGCTGCAAAATGTGCTTTCTGAGAGGGGAACACTGGTCCCCAATAGAGACAGCGTGTTCTATTATCCAACAAGCCACCTCTCTAGTTCCCAGATATTGGATATTTTTTAATTGTATCCAGTATATTGAGATCATATTCTTCCAAATACTTTTCTTATCTTCTTCCAAATCCTGCCAATTATTTTGTCTCAGCCATGAGAAAAGTGACTAATGAAGGAAGTAAAATATTTCAACATATTTTCTAAAAGGAAGTGTCATAGTTTGTGTGATGAATTCCCCCACCCCCTCTCTTGGGAATTTTAACACTTGGTCCCCAGTTGTTGGTAGTATTTGTTGATAGAGGTTTAGGAAGTACATTACTGGTGGTGTTTAAATAATAATAATAATAATAATAATAATAATAATAATAATAATAATAATAATAATACAAAATGCTTACCTACTTCCAGTTCCCTGTCTCTGCTTCACACTTGCAGTTCAAGATAGAAGCTTTCAGCTTGCTGCTCTAGATGCCATACTTGCTGCTCGCTGCCAGTCTTCTCTGTTATCATATTCACTCTAATCCTCTGGAACTGTAAATTCAAATAATCACTGTGTTGCAAATCACTTTGGTCATGAAGTTTTATAGCAGCAACAGAGTAGTGGGTAATACAAACATTATACAAAAGACAAGAAAGTATGTGGGAAGTTGTGATTTCCTATCAGTTAGGATAGAGCACAGCAGTTCTATAATAAGATATCTCCATGAGATCATAACGACAAGTGATAGGTAAATCTGTGTCCCGATGCAGTTCCAAGAGTACCATAAAGTAGAAGATGTTCATAGGTCTTCAAATATTGCAAGTTTTCCAATTGTTGGAAATAGTTCTTCAATCTATTGAAAGTAATTCCATTGTCTGGCATTTCAATGCTTTACTCAAAAAGCAAGGAGTCATAGCCTTAAAACTATTGTATATAAATATTTACAAAAACATTATTCCTGAAATCCAAAATCTAGAAAGAACCAAAATGTCCACGGGATAGTTGACTGATGCATAAAAGTAGTATGGCTACACATTGGAATGATATTTAGTTATAAACATAATAATATATAAATATAGTCCACAGAAATAATAGGTATTATAGTAAATGAACAAAGCTAACTAGAGTAGTTTATTTTGTAAATTCCAGTTTTATTACCCTTAATACTTATGAAGGTTTTCCAGGATGAAGAAATGAGACACTTATTTTTCTATATTTGAGGGTTGGTAAGTTATTATGATTGAAATAAAACAGACAATAAAAAGCAAGTTACTGACTGATATTTGTACACCCAATAGATGAGATCTTAGTTTTGTGAATTAAATGTAATTGAGTCATAACTGAGTGAATGAAGGTATCCAAAAGTAGGAGTGATGACTATTGTCTTTTTAGCATGAATTACCATTAAATTTAAAAATCCACATGACCTATAAACACAAACAATTCTCTCCTGTTCTGTTTATTTCCCCATAAACTCATAGTCACAGTTTCTTCAGTGACCGACTATATATATAATTTGATTATATGATTATATTTTAAATGATATTAATTGATTAATACATAACATCATTAACATTCAACAATAATTAAAAATTAAGTTATGAATGTAAGAAAGAGTAGAGAGGACAAGAAAAGGGCCAGAGGTAAGAAATACAGTGATGAAAATGATATAAATATAGTACTCATATAAAATTCTCAATTGTTAATTTAAAATGTTATACTATCTACATATATACATGCTTTTAAAATATATAATTTTAAAATTAAATATTTATTTTAGTTCATAAAAGATATTGTATTTGAGCAATGTTATTTTGCCAGTTATAGTATACCTGTTACATCACATTTATTTTAAAAAATGTTATAATTTGGAGCATTCCATCAAACATATTCTTGATCTGGTAAATACATTACATTTCAAGATACATTAAAATTTAATCCACAATGAATAATCTAAATATCCCCAACTACTTTTCTTTAGTATTCTGTGTAAAGCGACATTTCATTAATTTGTTCTTCTCACATTGATGGATTACAAGCATAAAATAATCTCCATATTCATCATTACATGGGTATTTTTATGACAAATTTATTAACAAAATAAATATTATATATTCATTCTTCTTGAAATGTATATCTTATCCCCAATCAGTTATAACAATTAATATTACTTGACATTTCCGGATCAGTTTGACTTCTAAATGAAAATATTGCCCATCAGTTTCATCACTTAAAGCCAGCACTTTGGAGTTATATTATGTTCATCTCCAACATTAACTTTTCTCAGCTGTTTAACAAGCAACTTTCATTCCAATAAAAGCTCTTCGTAAACATTCACAATGTCTCTCCGTGATCCTATTTTTTAGTAAATATTATAAAATTCTTTTAAAACTGCAGTTGGATAGCTCATTTCAGAGCGTACATTTTTTAATATACTCTGCTACTTTATTTGTGCTTGATTACTAGCTTTAAGATTTGCAAATATAGTTTAAAATGCTTGAAGTGGTTTCGACTCATATTGCAAACCATGAACAGCTTCATGGTGAGCAAATTACCCTAAGAAGTTGGCAGTCGGCTCAATTTGAAATAGAAAAATATTTTTAAAAAATATTGCAGGATAGCAATTGTGGATACATGCAGTTAAAGCAAAGGTAGCTTTTTTTGTTTTTTTTATTTTTGTAAGGGAGTGAAGTGTATAAGCGCATGTGGTGTGAGTCTTAAGTGTCACAGAACTTTGAATGCCAGAAGTCAAGGACATATGACTATTTCTGGAATGTTAAGATGTCAGATGAAGCCTGGGAACCTCGTTAGTCTAAGGGTATAAACAGAGTCAAAGGGTAGTTTGCTGCTATATCAAACTCCCTCTATTATCCTCCTCTTCCACTGAAACCTGTTTACCCAAGTCTTCTCCTTACCTTTAGACATTTTTGCATGATAGCAGCTGAGCTTAGAATTCTTGGAGAAGAGAGCATGAAAAGTGTGATAGTTTGTATATTCTTGTCCCAGGGAGTGGCATTACTAGGGAGTGTGGCTTTGTTGGGGTAGGAGTGGCCTTGTTAGAGAAAGTCTGTCTCTGTGTGACTGGGCTTTTAGATCTTCCTCCTAGCCATGTGGAGCCAGTCTTCTCCTGTTCCAGGCTCCATACATATCTAGCAGCTTTCTGAGTCACTTGCCAAATAGGATAAGTAGCACACCCAAGTGAGAAATGTGGTGCCTCTGGAATCCAAATATACCCACTAAATGGCCATCTTTCTTGGTGGTGGGAGGGGCCAAGTGAATAACTTTTCTTTCACTTAAGGCATACCTCTGCATGCCCCACACCACTGGATTCCTAAGAATTTCACTGAGGTTGAAGGTCCTTGAATTTTGGTTGAATTTATTTCCCATCCTCTGATATGTGTATGTTTTACCAATAAGTCCAAAGTGGTTGCTACTTGCTGCTCACTTTGTTCAGCCAGCATGATGTCATCAATATAGTGCAACAATATGATATTTTATGGAAGAGACAGATGTTCAAGATCACTTCTAGCTAAAGTGTGACACAGGGCATGAGACTTAATATATGATTGAGGCAAAACTGAAAAGATATACTGATAGACTTGCCAAGTCTAAGCAAATTGCTTCTGGTGGTCCTTAAGGATAAGTACTGAGAAGAAAGCATTTGCTACATCAATAACTGCATTCCAAGTACTAGGAGGAGATGTGTTAATTTGCTCAAGTAAGGAAACTACATCTGGTATAGCAGCAGCAATGGAAGTTACTACCTGATTTACTTTTCTATAGTCAACTCATTCTCCATGATCCATCTGTCTTCTGCACTGACAAGGCAAGAGAATTAAAGGACTAACTTCCATATTGCTTCTAAGATGTAACATTAAGCTCCACTTAAAGCATTCTACCACTTTCCACATCCAAAGTCCTAAATCCACAATCTTCCAAACAAAAACATTGTCAGGCCTATGACAGCAATACCCCACTCCTGGTACAACCCACTGTATTAGTTAGGGTTTCAATTGCTGTAAAGAGACACCATGACTAAGGTAGCTCTTCTAGGAACAATGCTTAATTGGTACTTTTTTTTTTTTACAGCTTCAGAATTTCAGTCCATTATCATCAAGTCAGGAAGCCTGGCAGTATCCAGGAAAGTATGATGCTGAATAAGATGCTGAGAGTTCTACATCTTGTTCCCAAGGAAAGCAGCAAAAGACTAGTACCCACAAGGTTAGGAGGGTCCTATATCCCACCTCCACAGTAACCCTCACACTTCTTCCAACAAGGCCACACCTACTGCAACAAGGCCACACCTTCTAATAATGTCAGTTCCTGGAACAAGCATTGGCAAACCAACACAACTAGTAATTCATGGGATTATACTTTGAAATGTTGTTGTCTAGATCCCTCTCTGCCTCTCTCTCTCTCTCTCTCTCTCTCTCTCTCTCTCTCTCTCTCTCTCTCTCTGAGCCTCTTAGAATATTCATGTTGCTGTCTTTATTGTGTTGCTATGTTGCAACATATTTCAGATTCTAAAAGAAGCATTCATGAGATAGCAGTACAGGAAGTAGTCACTCTAGCCATAGAAATTTTGAAAACTTCTTCGGATACTATGTGGGTTGGAACCTGTCATATTTACTGGTCAATGTCAAAAGACAGGAAAAACTGAACTCAGATTTGGATAAATAAAAGACATGATAAAACTGACTTTTACAAATCCAGAGTAGGAAGTTGATATTGATACAATTTAATATTAAGTACACATGTATTAGGAAGATTCAAATAATTTATGAGCAAGATCAATTTCATATAGCCATCCAGCTAATTCTGCATACTAGATTTTTTGTCCTAAATTTTTCCTCTTGATTCGAAACACAATAAAACAAATAAACACAAAATAGTTCCTTCCCAAAATGATTTCTCTGTAGAATAATTTTAATCCAGTAACATGACTGCTCTAGCAAAGGATCACAATCAAAGATCTTCTAGGTCTGTGTGATTATTTAATCCCAAACAATAAAGGTAAATTTAGTTTTTAGAAGTAAGCAACCATGTTTAAAATTGCCAACTAATAGAGGGACAGACAAAGTGATGAATCAGAGAAATATTTGATAGAATGATTCAGAGATAATGTATGCCCAACTCTCAGGATAAGAGGGAGACTAATTAAGAGCAGTGCTGGAAGAGAGAGTTAGTGATTTGGAAATTGAATCAGTAGGGAGTCAAGTCAGTGCAGTGAGTGCAGTTCAGTGCCCTGGAGTTGAGTTCCTTTGTGAGTTCATCTAATTCACTGAGGGTCAGCAGAAGCAGTTGAAGCCATATAAGAACTTTGCCCCTTCTTAGAATTGGGAACAAAACAGCCATGGAAGGAGTTACAGAGACAAAGTTTGAAGCTGAGACGAAAGGATGGACCATCTAGAGACAGCCATATCCGGGGATCCATCCCATAATCAGCCTCCAAATGCTAACACTATTGCATACAATAGCAAGATTTTGCTGAAAGGACCCAGATAAAGCTGTCTTTTGTGAGACTATGCCGGGGCCTAGCAAACACAGAAGAGGATGCTCACAGTCAGCTATTGGATGGATCACAGGGCCCCCAATGGAGGAGCTAGAGAAAGTATCCAAAGAGTTAAAGGGATCTGCAACCCTATACGTGGAACAAAAATATGAACTAACCAGTATCCCCTGGAGCTAGTGTCTCTAGCTGCATATGTATCAGAAAATGGCCTAATTGGCCATCAGTGGAAAGAGAGGCCCATTAGTCGTGCAAACTTTATATGCCTCAGTACAGGGGAACACAAGGGCCAAGAAGAGTTAGATTAAGGCCAAGCCGTGTGAAGCTGAAAGAAGCCAAATTGAGTCCATCAGCTTGAAGAAGGGTTGGAACAAAATAGCTGAGTTGAACGAACCAGTCACAGGTTCAGAAAGAAGTAGAAAGGGTGAAGAAGATTACATCTGGCAAATAAGAGATATTTTATAATTCTCTATTTGATGTATTTAATTTTATTCAAAATGCATTGAATGATTAAACTTAAACCCACATCTTTAAATTATAAATTTACAAAAATATTCAAAGTAATATTTGCAAATTTGTCAATATGCATTTACAAGAGTAATATTCTAGCTAAAGAGTTGGTTCCCAATAAAAAGTACAAAAAAAGCATAGCAATTTATAATGTAGATGAGAAACATTATGATGTGAAAAATTAACACTGGATATTAGATGACAATATAAAATAAAAAGTATAACATTAAAGCTTTTTGTTAAATTTCTCTAACTAATATTCATAGTCACAGTATCGATTTATACGATATAAATTGAAAACATATGTAATTTCTTTATGTTACAATATTGATACATTAGTGAAATGAATATTCAAGTGTATCCCTTTTCCTTTTTTAGTACAGCTAAGAAAAGCATCAACATTGTTAAAAAATTGTTCATTTTAAAATTTATGTTTGTAGTATTTAATGCCTTAAAATTGCTGTTAATCAAGGTACTTTTTAACTGAAATATCCATTTCACTATTGAAGGAATCATGGTACCCTGTTTGTTCTCTGGAACAGAATTCATTTGCAAGTGATACAATTTAAAACATGGCTTTAAAACGTACACACAAACATAGATGTATCTGTTTTGTTTTTATCTCCATACATATGCAAATGAAATATATGTAAAACACACAGACATACACATAGCTGTTTATGAGAATTGTTAGCATGCACAAGATTGTGTGTTCAACTCCCAAAGCATTACAAAAAGAAAAAGTATTGATTTAAAGAGTGTGAGTATGGGTTTTTCATTAAAATTCAAAATAGAAAACACACTGATTTATATACTAGACAGCTATCCCAGTTTCAGGAATGCTGCTACAGAATTCAAGAACAAGCACCAATAGGAAATGGAATTATTACATGAAAACACACAATAATATCTCCTTATTCATTTTGTTTCCTATGTCCAACAAATCATGTGGAGACAAGAATATGGGCCTAGAATTCAGGTGATTAGCTGCATAGCTGTAGAACTCTGAAGACAGGAAACGCTGGGTTTTTACATTAAGATGATGAAATAAATGCCTATTTGTGCCTAGAGAGAATGTTTACTTATTTAATAAACACATGTTCTCTTTGCTCTTTCTTTCTTCTTCTTCTTCTCCTTCTTCTTCTTCTTCTCCTCCTTCTCCTTCTCCTTCTCCTTCTCCTTCTCCTCCTCCTCCTCCTCCTCCTCCTCCTCCTCCTCCTCCTCCTCCTCCTCCTCCTCCTTCTTCTTCTTTTTGTTCTTTTTTTTTCCTCTTTTCTGAGACAGGGTTTCTCTGTAACCCTGGCTGTCATGGAATTCACTTTGTAGACTAGGCTGGCCTCAAACTCAGAAATCTGCCTGCCTCTGCCTCCCAAGTGCTGGGATTAAAGGTGTACACCACCATGCCCGGCTCCCTGGTATGTTTCTAATGCATCTCTTATAATTTTCAGATAGTTATCAAAGTGTACTTGCTGAGATCATGGTCAAAAGTGAGTGCTTTTGTTTATTTGCAGAAGTAAAACAGTCCTTGTTTATATTTTGATCTTTAACTTACTTTCTGTTAGATATTCAATTAATGTCAATCAATAGTTTTGAAGAATATTCTCCTGCTTTCTCTCATATATATATAGGCATTCAAATTTACAACACTTTCTTTTACAGCTTGTCTTTGATCCATTGTTTTCATGTCAATAATTAGACTTAATTCTGGGTTACTTTTTATTTTATAGTCCATTGGTCTGTGGAAAGTCTTGCTGCTTTTCTTGTCATGACTTTAGAGTAAATTTTAAATAGTGTGATATTTGTGTCTCTAGTAATTTTCAATATTCCTCTGTCCACATAGATTACCTGTAGTGATTGTTGCTGTATAATTATGAATATTTTAGTTAGTTGATATTTGTCCACAAAAATAAGCATTTGCAAAAAAAGAAAATATGTATATATATATATATATATATATATATATATATATATATGCACACACACACACACACACACACACACACACATATATATATGGCTTGCAGTAAATCTCAAATATGTACAATAAAATTTAGTTTTTGAAAAAAGATTGCCAAAGTTTACACATACACTCAAAATAAAATAAGGTAAAAATAGTTGAAATATTTGACTGTTTCTACCTAAAATTGACACTTGTATATATTAGTCTCCAAATTAGTATGACTAAAATATATGGTAATAAATTAAAACCATTTTGGGATATTAAATAAAGCTGTTAATTATTACATCATGACATCTTCAAATTTTGATATAATTAACTAAGCAATTACAGTTGCCCTTCTCACAACCTCAGTTGTATCATCATTCATACTATGTAATTTTATTTTCAAGGTTCCCGCCATTTTCTGGGCTCTTATTTGAAACATTTAAAAGTATTTTTTTCTGTATGTTATAAAACGTTGTTTTTGTTTTTCCTAGACAGGGTTTCTCTGTGTAACCCTGGCTGTCCTGGAACTCACTCTGTAGACCAGGCTAGCCTCAAACTCAGAAATTTGCCTGCCTCTGCCTCCCAAGTGTTGGGATTAAAGGCATGCGCCACCACTGCTCAGTGTAGAAAACTTTCAATGGATACTTGCCAGTATATATTAGACAATTAGTCAGATCCACTATTTCTTACTTCTTTTTATCCACCTTACCATAATTACATTCTAGTACTCAAATCATAAAGTTCTATATTCTGTGAAGCTTTCTGTACTGAGCACTGCCCTGTGAGCATATCACCCACTGACTACTATGTCTTCACTCCTTACCATTGTGGAAGGTTTATTTAATAATCGTAGTACATCACAGGCACGAGACTAGGTTAAGTAGGCTGGGTGCTATGCATAATGTCTCACAGACACTATAGAGTGGAGATGATACATAATCACTCCAGTCAGTCCCTTCCTACAGTATTTTTTCAGAAACCATACACTTTTAACTCCTGTATGGATGTATTGTTTTGCAGTCAGTCTTGATTGTCACTGATGTGGTAAAGTTTGGAGAGATGATTCCACAGACAAGGCACTAATACTATCAGTTTGTTCTCAAAGGACAATTGGAAAACAGAAGGACTCTATTTTTTTCACAAGACTCTTGCTGATTAAGATGATTCCAAATAGTAGATCAGGATGAGCCACGCAGATCTGGAGTGATTAAAGTTTGATTCCAGTACTTCCCACCGTTTTCCCCAAGTTCCATGCTATTACTCTCAGGAAAAAAAAAATCACATTTGAACAGTGAGTGTAGAAAATGCTGCCTGGAAGAAATAAATACATACTACCCCAGGGAAGGATAAAAGTAGTAGCCTACTGAAATCATCCTTCAGCTCCCTGTTCCTTCAGTTATAGTGATTTATACTTTAACTGCTGGATACCATAAAGCCAAACTGTGAACTCACACAAATGAGTCAGCAAGAGAAGCATTTAATGTATCTGTCTCCTGACAAATGAGGAAGCATCTAAACATTAGGTGTTTTGTTTTGTTTTGTTTTGTTTTGTTTTGTTTTTTTACCTTTCAAGCACTTGAGAAGAAATGATGAGATCCCAGTCCAGATATGCTAATGGTCTATGGGTAGAATATCAACACAGTCCTTAATGAAAAAAAAAAAGTCTTTGATTTTAAAATCACCAAAGAGTTGGAATAACAGGCAGGAAGAAAAATCATCTTCATGTTCTCAAATTAAAGTCTGTTCAAAGTAGGTTCAAAAGAAGATGTGTTTCTTAATCATTTGCCAAAGTGAAACGTTGGCTCAGAAAATTTGCAGACACCATGGCAAAAAGATTCTGAGATCCAGAATATTAGGAATCCTGTTGTGAAACCATCTCTCCTAGAAATGTCTGTTTGCGACAAACTAGAACTATGGCAATATCAATGGCCATGTTAATGTGGAAGGAGAAAAGAATTCAGGCTCTCAACTTTAGAGGAAGAACTACAGACTACTAAAGACTATTGAGATGTGAATTATCCTCTCTCAGACTGAGACCCCCCTTTACTGATTGTCAAATGCGGTGTGATAAGACCTGAAACGTTATCTGCAGTAGAAAAACAAACAGACTAATTAGGTTATATTTATATAATTGTTCACTCACAATCATGTATGTACATGTGTGTGTGTGTGTGTGTGTGTGTGTGTATGTGTGAGAGAGAGAGAGAATGAGAGTGAGAGAGGAGAAACAAATGGGAATATGCATGGGTTAATTTTAATTATTATTATTATTATTATTATTATTATTATTATTATTTTATACTTTTTAACAGTCCAGTCATTATCCCCCTTCCAGTCCACCCTCTGACAGTTCTTCATCCCTTTCCTCCTCACTCAAGTCTACAAGAAGATGTCCCCTCCAACTCCCACCCCAAAACATCTGTCCTCTCCCTTGGGCCTTAACTCTTTAGGGTTAGATGCTTTTTCTCTAACTCAGGCCAGACTCATCAGCTGTATATGTATCAGAGTCCTCATATCAGCTAGTATATGGTTGGTGGCTCAGTGTCTGAGAGATCTCAGGGGTCCATGCTAGCTGAGACTGCTGGTCATCTTATTGGGTTGCCCTCCTCCTCAGGTTCTTCCAGTCTTTCCCTATTTCAAACACAGGTGACCCTAGCTTCTTTCCACTTTTTGGGTGTAAGTATTTACATCTGGTTCTTTGAGGTTCTAGTTGGGCCTCAGGGAGAGCTGCCATGCTAGACTCCTGTCTGTCAGCATACCATTGCATCAGGCCTTACAACACCCCAGAGATGGATCCCATTGTCAGAATTGTGACTGTGATATAGTAACCCCATTCCTCCACTTGATGCCCTGTCCTTCTACTGGTGGTGGACTCTATAATTTTCCTCTCCCCACTGTTGGGCATTTCATCATTAGGCCCTCCCTCTGAGTCCTGACCATCTCTCACCTCCCAGGTCTTTGGTGCCACCTCCTACCTCCTGAGCTTGCCTGTTTCCATTCTTTCTGCTGGCCCTCAGGGCTTCACTCTTGATCCCACCCCAAGAATATCTGATCCTGTTCCCCTTTTCCCCTCCCTGTCCCTTCCTTCCTCTGCACCCTGTGATTGCTTTCTTCTTCCTCCCAAGTAGGACTGAAGTGTCCTCAGTTGAGCCCTTCAGCTTGGGAAAAAAGTTCCCTAACCCCACATCCAGTAGAGGACTAATATTCAAAATATCTAAAGAATTCAAGAAGCTAGCCTCCAAAACTATCAAACAACATAATCAAAAATGGGGTATAGAACTAAACAGAGAATTTACAACAGAGGAATCTCCAGTTGCTGAGAAGCACTTAAAGAAATGTTCAAAGTCCTTAGTCATTAGGGAAATGCAAATCAAAATAAAAAGGACCTTGAGATTCTACTTCACACTAATAATAATGGCTAAGATAAAAAACACAGGTGACAGCTCATGTTGGTGAGGATGTGGAGAAAGAGGAACACTCCTCCATTGCTGGTGGTATTGCAAAGTGGTACAACCACTCTGGAAATAAATCTGGAGGTTTCTCAGAAAATTGGAAATAGATTTACCTGAAGATCCAGCAATGCCTCTCTTGGGAATATACCCAAAAGATGCCCCACCATGCCACAGGGGCATGTGTTCCACTATGTTCTTAGCAGCCTTATTTGTGATAGCCAAAAGCTGAAAACAATTCAGATGTCCCACAAGGGAAGAATGGATACAGAAAATGTGATTTGTTTACACAATTGAATATTATTCTGCTATTAACAATAAGAACACCATGAGTTTTGCAAATGGAACTAAAAATATATATATATATATATCATGAGTGAGGCAACACAGACCCCAAAGGACAAGCATGGTATGTAGTCATTAATAAGTGCACTGGGTAATTTATATTGTCTTCTTTCCTAGATTTCGAGGTGTTATAGAAAATTTTATTGAGTCTTTATAGTAGGACCCAAAAAGGATTAACTGGTAATGGAAGAGAACTACCTTTAAAGTGGGAGGTATATACTGGGGTCCTGAATTGAAGAACAGAAAGCCAACTCAAGGGTGTTGAGTGTGGGTGTTTGAGACCAGTACCTTAACGTGCCTGATACCCTATCTCAGACACTGTGATGAAGTATAGTTTCAAATTGTGGCCTTCAGAAACTACGCATTCATTAGATTGATTTTGCAGTATCTTGTACCACAACCGTGAAAAAAGTAATTAATAGAGAATCTAAGTTTAAAATAGCTTATATAATATTTAATTGCAATTATTTGTTTTATCATAGTACATAATAATAACTATAATATGAGTGAACAAAAAAATGAGTGGCAAAACTCTTACTCTAACCAAAAGGACAATGCATCGAGTGGGGCAGACACACCTTCACTGAAGTAGAAGTATTAAGGCAAACACTTGTGTAGTCATCAGATAGCTAGAGGAGGCAAACTAGAAGCACTGTTTGAATTGAATGTTATCAAAGACACATTAATTACCATTATTCTTTTAGATGAAAGAATATAATTTTAACATTTCTTTCAATCACAGCAAATGTGGAAATACCCTTCCATTTAACTATGACTTTTATCAAGTAAAAATACAGTTTAAAAATAGTCATTTAGTAGGTTCTTTTATACCAATAAAATCATCGCAGCTAAGTCATGGAATCCTGTGACACACTGATGATAGTCTCCATACCGAAGGGAATAAAAAAAAAACAAAAAACAATTAGACAAAAAGTTATACAATCATCTCAGCTTTGTTTATTTTAAGATGTTATATTGCACATTCCCATATGTTTGAAAAAGTAGAAAGATATAACTTTAAAGAAGGGATAAAATTTACAAAGAAGTATTTTTTTTTAATAAAGATGATGTGGGGATGGTATTTTCCTGATGATAATAGTCTATATAATATATAAATACACATGATCGAATAAAAGCTTTATTAATCCATTTTTAATTTTAGATTATTTACTATTGTGGGTAGTATATTTGAAGTTGCAAGGGTATCTCACCCTGGGCCAGGGGTGAGTGTGCACATGTGCATCAGAGGAAAATTTCATTTTCATCGTTTTCTTTAATACCCAACTTTCTGAGAGAGAAATACTCATCCAGCTAAAATGTTATCAATTTCAGTGAGAGGCTGTCCAGAAACATCCAAAATCTCCCTCTCAGGGGGATGTTAGAAGTATACTGTGGTGCTTAACTTTTGGGATCCAATGAGCTAAACTCAGCTTCTCTTTTTGCCAAGGAAGCATTCTGTGTTCTGAGCCTGTCCTCCTACCTAATGCAGTCCTCAGGGAGTTCTCCAACACTAACAGAGATCTCTCTTACTTACCATCATATCACAGTACAGAAAAGTGTCTGTCATGTAGTAGTTCTTTGAGTAATATATGTAGAATCAATGATACAGTATGGTGAATTTTATCAGTTGTAATTAACCTGGTAATTTAAATGAACCCTGAAGGGACTTTGCTGTGACCAAGTAGCTAGATTAGTAAGATTTAGAGACAGTGTGCAGGTACTTATCTAGAGCTGTAAGTAAATGTGGACTTTGTTCTGTAGTGAATAAAGAAAGAAAAAAGATACATGACAAATTCTCCAGTTTTATAATTTCTCAGGCACAGGCAATTTTCAAAATCCTCAATGCCCTAGAAATTGTTTGAGTTTGCTGTAATTGATTAATGGTTTAAAGGACAGAATTGGAATAGTGATTTTATATTTAAAGATGGTAAATCTTTTAGCAAAGAAAAATCAAAGAAATCCATTAAGAACACATAGCAAGCTCATTCATTCACATGCCCAATTATTCTTGAATAAAGATATAACGATCACTGGCTGTACTTGAGAATATATAACTTCAGAGAGAAGTTATGAATAAGAGAGCAATTAGTCTCTGTCTTTGTGAGAATGGTTGTCTGAAAAAGCAAAGCAATGGAGAACTAGTGAGATCAAGTCTGATGGGAAATTAATAAAATTACAGCAAAATGACCTAAGCCTCTATGAAGACAGAAGTGAGGTAGGCACAGGGGTAGAAGTCTAGAGAGGGAAGGTAGCTCTACCAAACACCAAGAGCAACATGGGTGAGACACTGAAGAAGAAAGATGAGTGAAACAACAAAACAGTAAGAAGTGTATTAGAGAAATGGGCTGATAAAAATTTGAGTATTTTAATACGAGGAAATAAATAATGTTGAAGGACTATTTAGTTATAAGAAAATGAAAAATTATTGTGGCAATTGTTAAATCTTATGTTAGACACAATGTTTGTGAATCAGGTTCTTGCTAAGTAGTTAAGATTAGTGGAGTTCTTCATGGTGAGATAAGATAAAATAATGATAGCAAGTTTAGTAAGAAAAAGCCAAGATAAAATGGTCAGTAGTTAAACTATAACTATTCTGAAAATGATAATAGTTCTAAAATGCTAAATGTTTAAGTAGAAAAAAGTTTTACCCAGGAAACTGAACTTTAGCCACAATCTTAAAGTTCATATTAACTGAAACAATATGAAAAATTTTAGAAATAGCCATTACCAACTGTTCTTCAAAATAAAGAAACAACAGGAATTTAATGAGAACTAGAGAGAGAGAGAGAGAGAGAGAGAGAGAGAGAGAGAGAGACAGAGAAAGAGAGGTTTCACTTAATTTCTTCAAGTAATTTTAGAGACTGACCACCAGGAGGCTAGACATTGAATAAGTGTTCATGTTGCAAAGTTAAACTCAAAGGTTGTAAATTAAGAACTTCCGTGAGTTCTAGGATAGCCAGGGCTACACAGAGAAACCCTGTCTTGGGGGGGGGGGGGGGAGGAAGCACTTCCTTGCTTCATTCAGACAGCATGGCAGAGTTTCTTTATCTCTCTTCTCTTAAATCTTCTAAGTGAATCAGTTTAGCTAGGCATGTCTAAGATATAGACATGCTTCCTTAAAACCAGTTTTTAAGAATTCAGTTGTGACACCATCTAAATTAGTGTTTGAGCAAATGAGAGTTCCCCATACTTTAGCCTAGGGGATGCATGACATTAAGCAGCCCAAAGTCACACAATGAGAGATGTCAACAGTGTTATCAAAAATGAGTATCAGAAAAGCAATTAGATAAAAAAACGTTCAGGTCAAATACTCCAACTATGAAAAAAGCAATGTGTCTTTGACTGAGATGATGATGAACTGGGATGCAAAGATTCCCTGCGTTTATATTTGGTTATTGGGTTCTGTTGGTTAATGCCATTCAAATGGAAGAAAACTAGAGGGAGATTAATGTGGGGCAGTTTAAACAAGCATTATTTTTGTAAAATATCTAGGAAAATTTTGAAATTATTTAATTAAAATGTTGGAATTAAATTTAATCAAAATGTAGTCTTTTCCTTTCCCTTTCCTTTCTCCAGCATCTCTCAGGTCTCTACCCTCGAACCACTACCATTTTACCTATCCCCACTCTCAAATTGATAGCTTTATAAATTTTATTATTATTGTCATATAATGAGTTATAAATGTATATGTATATAACTGAACAAATCAATAAATGCAATCTGCTGAGTTCATTTTTTTTTTTTTTTGAGTAAGTGGTTTCATGAACCATTTTATATTGGAAAACCAGTAAGAGGGCTCATCATTGCAATAAACAAAATATCCCTTTCCAACAATAATTGGTCGTGTATAACCCCTTGTCTAAAGGTAAGCAGCTCCGAATGCTCCTACCTTCTGTGTTAATGGGTCCATAGATCTTGCCTTTTTCTCAGGTGTTTCATGAAGCCAAGTATAGACTATTGATCAGCTGATTTCCTCATATTTCCTCTTGTTCTGAGTCTCGCAAACTTTCCACAGCCTCTTCTATGATATTCTGTGATGCATAGATGCAGATATAGGTACAGATAGAAATTTAGATGTATCCATCTGAGCGGAACATCACACCATCTATTCATCTCTGGTTTGTGTTTTTCTATGATGGTATCCCTTGACTGTAAGAAGAAAAAAAAAAGCTTTAATAAAGGATTTGTGGGGTTAGAGGGGGAAGAGTCCAGTAGAGAAAAAGAAAGAGGGATGAGGAATATACAAATCAAAGGTTCTGTGATAAAACCACAAAAAGTATATTATTTTATATTTTCCTAAAAAGAATTATAATACATGTAGACATACACGCCTATTTACTATATACACATAATAAAGGAATATTTGCCACTAGGGCTGACAAACACCCCACAAAGAAAAAAATAAACTAAACATAGAGTATCAGAAATCTCAGTATAATACATGAGAAAATACCTTTTGAATGATTGATCAGGGTAGTCCAAGTGACAGTTACTTCTCAGAAATTGAATATAATCCACCATTGCTGAAGATACTATACATTTAGAGTATAGGACTTAGGTGATTCAAATTTAATCTGATCTGAAAACCTCCTTACTGCATTCTAGTTTCCAGAAAACAGTTTGCAAGCTGCCAAGCTAGTGACCCAGTTAATTTTACAGTCCATTTGCAATACCTATGGATGAGAACAACAATGAACATTTCAAGATATTAATAAGGTATCAAAAGTGGTGGTACTCACATGTTGGTGTTAACCACCAAATTTCTATTTAGACTTAAGGTCCACTCAACAAGAGAAAACTCATCCCAGACAGGAAAAACCAATCCAAATTTCCAGGGATAATGTTCATGCACTTCTTTTTTAGAAAAGAACCTACTAAGAGAACCTTGCTAGTCCAGCACAATTCTTACTATATCCTTAGCCTACAGATAAAAATATTGTTTTAAGGTATGCAAGATGGCTCAATGAAAGCAGACAATTATTGTCAAGACCAATGACCTAAAACTCATTCCTAGAATCTATGGGATACAAGAGTGCTGACATGTACAATTGGTTTTCTCACATCTCCTACACACACTCATTATGGACTTTAAACATATGTGTGCATGCACCCGTGTGCGCACACAGACACACACACACACACACACACACACACACACACACACACAAACTTCCCACTAAAAATATGCATTTTAAAAAATTATAATAATGGTTTTGAAGAAAATTAACCTAAAGCAATGAGTCAAATGATAATGGGAAAAGGGAGAGCCCTAATTAGGAAGGGAAAGGACGAGCAATACAAAAGGAGAGAGAAATGTAAAATAAAATAAACTATGTCTGAGAAAGTCATAAGGGATCCTATTAACTACCTTAAAAACTGTAAGATTGAATATTTGTCTCAAAAACACAGTAAGCAACTGCTGAGAAACTCAAAGTTCAGGGTGAAGCTGTTTCAAACATCCAAGAAAAACACTCAAGACTCCAACCATCCAAGAGGAGAGTGAAGAAGTGGTTAATGAAATGGGTGTGGATTTAAGGACATAGAATTGATCATGTCACAAGTAAATGTATCAGGAACAAAGGCTGTCTGAGCCATGTAAAACAACACTAATGATGTTGTAAATGTTATTATGGAATTAACAACGCAGCTATTTGACAGCAAGGACACCCCTCCCTCATCTTTCCCCCCTTTTTAGTATTTGAAATGTGGGACTACAGCTTGGTTTAAAATTTGTACTATTTCTATCACTAATAAAGCTGTGGCTTCTAAAAAAAAACTATAATATATATAATTCTATGTAAACATATACATGTATAGGTTAAATTAAATGCTACCAAGATTTTGTTGAAAGGACCCAGATGTAGCTGTCTCTTGTGAGACTATGCCGGGGTCTAGCAAACACAGAAGTGGATGCTCACAGTCAGCTATTGGATGGATCACAGGGCTCCCAATGGAGGAGCTAGAGAAAGTACCCAAGGAGCTAAAGGGATCTGCAACCCTATAGGTGGAACAACATTATGAACTAACCAGTACCCCGGAGCTCTTGACTCTAGCTGCATATGTATCAAAAGATGGCCTAGTTGGCCATCACTGGAAAGAGAGGCCCATTGGACACGCAAACTGTATATGCCCCAGTACAGGGGAACCCCAGGGCCAAAAAAATGGGAATGGGTGGGTAGGGAAGTGGGGGGGAGGGTATGGGGACTTTTGGGATAGCATTGGAAATGTAATTGAGGAAAATATGTAATAAAAAATATTTTAAAAAAAGAAATGCTACCATCTGAGCAGACAATACCTCATTCAAGACACAAATACCTCAAAAACAAAACAAAAATAAAAGAGAACCTTCAACACTAAGCATTAAAAGACCTCTTTTAAATTGTTGGTAGGGCTATCACAAAAATAGTCAAAGCATAGGCTATGGTTCTCACTCTTTTTTGCCCCTAAAGATAGAAGATACATTTCTGTTACTGAACACACTATGTTCTTCTGATATAAGGCCCAGAGTCCTATGTGCTGAAACTAATTTGAATACTTCCTCCCTGAGAATTAGTTTTCATGGTACCAAGAAGATGTTGTGCAAGCTTACAAAGAAGGGCAGCAACCAACAAAAATTCTATACATTTATGACTCCTATGAACCATAACAACAAGGATGGCATTAAGGATACATTAGTGGCATACATACCTTGGCAGCAAACATGTTTCTAATTGGTGTTAAGACCCACTCAACAAGAGGAAAAACAATCCTGTACTGGAAGCCTAGCCAACTGACTCAAGATACAGAAATAAATGTTGGAGAAAACATGGAACCGCCACTTTACTAAGCCAGCATAGTCCATAACTACATTCTAATATGTGCCTTTATAACCATAGGGAAATGTAGCCCTCATCTTTTATCAATACAATCTGATCAGATTTTATCTATGAATTCAGAAATATATGTTTAATACACACACACACACACACACACATAGTGTACTGGCTAGGTTTATGTGTCAACATGACACAGCTGGAGTTATCACAGAGAAAGGAGCCTCCCTTGAGGAAATGCCTCCATGAGATCCAGGTTTACAGCATTTTCTCAATTAGTGATCAAGGTGGGAGAGACAAGCTCACTGTAGGTGGTGCGATACCATGGGCTGGTCATCCTGGGTTCTATATGAAAGCAGGCTGAGCAAGCCAAGGGAAACAACCCAGGAAGCAGCACCCCTCCATGGCCTTTGCAACAGCTCCTGCCTCCAAGTTCCTTTGTTGATGAACAACAATATGGAAGTGTAAGCTTTCCTCCCCAACTTGCTTCTTGGTCTTGATGTTTTGTGCAGGAATAGAAACTCTAAGACATATCAATACAAAGGTTACATAAAAAAAAAAAAAGACACCGTGAATTTGAAAGACAGCAAAGAGTGATTATATAAAGTAAACAGGAGAGAATGATTAAATTTTAATCTCAGTAAAATAAAATTTTAAGTTATAAAAGAAAGTATCAATAGAAACCAAAATCTATATATTTTTTCAAAGCCTACCTGATAATGCTTGGATTTTGAAATTTTTGCATACTATAAAAACTATGTTCAATGGAAACTCACAGGTTATAGAGGCCAGTGAATAAAACTTCTATTTACAACAGCTACTGAAATTTCTTTGGGAAAAGAAGAATGCCAGCCAGCATAGTGGCAAACATCTATAGTCCCTTCCTCTGAAAATTAAAGCACAAGACAGTAATGAAGCTGAAATTGGCTTGGACTAAATGTGGAGACACTTTATAGCCTTCATTTCCCACCAAAAACCAAGGAAGAACATTTTCTTATTCTAATGGCCAACTAAAGGATTTAGTTCTTTGAGATATTCACAGTGAGCAGAACTAGGCCCTTTCTCTCAATATCTGAATCCTAGTTCTTGGGGCTTGAGAATATATTAAATATTATAAGACATTTTAGATATCATTAAATTATTAAATTTACTTAAAATAAATTCTTAGTAATGTAAGTAAGAATGAGGGATTATTGCATAGTCCAATTAAACATGAAAGAGGAACATGTGTCTAGTGAGAGCACCAGGGTAGAGGAGGTGGAAAGACCAGAAGCTTAAAGATAATAATGTTCAATATTGCTTTTCATGAACATGAAAAAGTATCTGTTAAGTAAGATACAAATGGCCTCAAAAAGCTGAGTGTCCTTCATGTGGGATTACTGAAACTAAACGGCACTTAGGAATCAAAGAGATGACTAGGTGTTTGGAGTTCTTATCCAGAAACTTCAGAAAGGAAGGTGCCAAGGTCCACTTTTATTTCAGCTAAATGGCTCTCTGCCAATGCTGAGAGATGTGTAAAACAGATTGCTTTGAAGCGCTCAATCTCAGCTGATCTGTCATGTTAGCAATACAAGTTTGATATGTTCATTCTTAGTTTATTATTTTTATGAGAGCAGCTATTCATGCTTATAATTTCCTTGATAGAAGGCACAGGGAAGACATATAAAAATATTCAATGCATTGAAACAATTTTGCAAGTGTTTTTGGTATCTTATATTTGCAAAACAAAAAACCATAGAAATCAAATAAAATATGCTTTGAACTCTTTCAGTAACTGCTGTGCTATAGCAGAAATTATAATGAAAAATGCATAATTGTGTTTGTTCTAAAGACTTGAAGGACAACCCAAACTGTTGTCCTGATAATCGAGATGGCACAATTGTTTATAGTGTATACTTTATCGTGTCTAACAAACTCTCACTAAGATGAAATACTGCAGCCAATTCTATTTTCTAGCAATAATAAGTTTTTGTTTTATCCCCGGGGTTCTTGGGCCAATTCACTCAACTGGAGATTGAAATGAACTCTGGGTCTTCAGTCCAAGTTTTTCAGTCCATGCTACTGAAGTCATTTCCTGTGTCTAATATGGTGGGCCTTGTTCCTTTTCTTTTCTCATTTTCTGTTCTTTATATTATTTATACTGTACTTGTTCAAAATATAAAAGGCTGGCTACTTACCTTAGGGACATAAATCATTGCTGGGGAAAAACAAGGTGCTATCTAGCTTGCTTCCTTCATTTCAGATCATTTGTGTGGAATTATACTGTGAAAGTGAACTGCGAGAGGGTTGATTAGTGGGAGCAGGTCTTCACAATAGGCAAAGTAGGAGAAAAGGCACCAAATGCTCATATTCGAGGCTCAGTGTCTTTTGACTGCAGGCTCTAAAATCGAGGTGATTTAGCTTTCACTTCATTTTTAAAGCCTCTAAAATTGTCACAACATTTAAAAGAAATGTGTTATCCTGCACTTTATAGAAACAATGATCCTGATATTTCTGTTGTTTATAAATTCTATGTTCAGTGCTTTTCTTTCTCATCTCATACTTTCAATGATTTATCTGTTTGGACAACAAAAAGGAGCAATGCCATTTACCTCATGTTTTATGTTTAGCTTGTGCAAATAATCTTTGGAAAACCAGAGGAGGTGAGGAGTGGATACCACCAAAGTATTGTAAAGAGGTATTAAACTTATCAAGAGTAAATAAAATATATATTTTAAAAGAATCTGTGTGTGTGTGTGTGTGTGTGTGTGTGTGTGTGTATGTCTGTGTGTCTGTGTGATAAAAATACCATAAAATTAAGTGTATTTCTGGGATTGCAGAGCAGGCATAGAAATTTTACTTCTTGGTTTTGCTCATAATTTCATCAACAATGCAAAGTATTTATTGATTTCTTTACATAGGATGTTTTAAAATAGCTTAATGAATTATATTTTAAAATATAAGCTTTATGTACCTTGGTTCTTCAAAATGACGTTCGCTGAATGGTCACAAAAGTTAAATGAAGTTGTGTAAGAAATCATTTTTGTTTCATTTAACAAATGTTTAAGTATTCTGGTAATAAATGTCCAGGCCAGTCATGGACAGTGACTTTAAATGCCAGAATCTCCTCAGAAGCTTGAATTCACTGTTTGTAATGCTACCTTTTAATTTCTTTAACTTTAGAATTAGACACAACTTTGTACTTCATCTGCTAAATTTATTGTTTGAGAGAATATAAAACCCAAATTTTCATTTACAGCAGATTGTCACTGGCACATAATTTTATATCTACTTAAGTCAACTGTTATTTTCAGGGAATTCTGATAATTATACTTGGGACTTGTGGTCCAATTTTACATTTGAACCCAAAAAGAAAAGTAATAATAAAGTCCCGAGCAAAGTATTGCCACCCAAAATATTCACATGTCTCCAAAATATAAAAATTATATATTATGTTGATTATAATATTTATAGATTTTAAGGAAAAATTTTAAAAAATAAAATGAATAAGGAGTAAATTAAAGAATTGTATAGCTATACAAATAAGCATAATAATGTCATTATAATCTAACAATTCACAAAAGATGAGTATGAATGAAATGAACAAAGATAAATATTCAAAATTCAAGATGTTAATAGTAACTAAAGTAGATATTTTATTATACTTCTTTCAGAATTGTGTAAATTATGCAAGAAATAACATAAGTAAAATTTCAAAACTTAATGACATAATTAATCTGATCTAATTAAAGTAAACATGAACATATTAATAAGTTCATGGTGAAATGTATTTTGCTGATCAAATTATCTATATCATCAAATTAATTCAGTGATTAATTAATGAAATTAATTCAATAATTCATAAACAATTAGTAATTATTTTTTTGTAAAAAACTGGTGACACCTGTCATTTATTTTTGAAATAATTTATTTATTTATTTTTTAATTTATATGATTACATTGTAGCTGTCTTCAGACATACCAGAAGAGGGAAACAGATCTAATTATAGATGGTTGTAAGCCACCAAGTGGTTCCTGGGAATGGAACCTCTGGACGAGCAATCACTGCTTTTAACCACTGAGTCATCTCTCAAGTCTCGATTCCTAATTGTTAAATTTCATCATTAACTGTAAAATATGTACCAAAATATAAAACATACAGAAGAAACTTCTCAAACATAATGAAAGGGTGTGCATTAATTAACTTTTCTAGATAAAAACCATCTGAGCATATATAAATCAAAATTTTTTGCAAAATCAATATGTAAGTATGAATTATATATCTTTTATTTTTATTTTTGGATTGCTCTGTGGGCTTTTAATCCTATTAAGAAACCCAGGCTAGCCATACTCATCTTCTTCCTACTCAGGTTCTTAAATGCTGAAACTCCTGTTGTGGACAAAACCACATCTATCTGTACATGACCTTTATATATGAAAACCACTTTTGTTAGGACTTTGTTTGCATGACTGTAGAGGATCACAATACCACAGTGTTCCATTTGCAATCTACAGGCTCAAGCTAGCAGTGTCATCTAGTTATAGGTCACTCTGGAAAAGAAAAAAGAGCCACTGGTCCAAATGTAGCCAAAGGTATAAAAGATTGTTTTTCTAGTTCAAAAACCAGAAATCTAATTGGTCAGTTCCTTAGTCTGCTAGCTTTTGCTTTATTTTTGCTCAGCTATCTACTGTTTGGTGAGTAAAGTCAGCTCTCTGGGAGTCAGTGATTAAAATTATGGACACCACATGGAAATGCCATAAAAGAAAAAAGTGTTAAAGCTACATTTTGATGAGTCAAATTTACATGTAAAATTAAATATCACAATCAGCAATGGACTAATAATGAACATATAAAGTGCTTATAAATTACAAAGGACATAGAAAATAACCTTTTTATTTTGTAATAAAGAACTTAAATTATTTCAACAATGAATGGTTGATGGCTTCAAATAGTATTATAATGTACTAATAAATGGACAAATGCATAATATTACAAGATTGCATATATAATTCACTTTTAATAAATAGAGATAAAAAGCATGTATCATCTACTGTCTTCCTACTGTAACTTTATCAGAGACAATCTGACAAGAAAACTTTCTCAAGGTTAAATATTGGATATCAATTTTGGCACAGCCATAGCCTCACAAGTCAAAATAAAAACAAAAAACAAAAACAGAACAAAACTCTTTCCTTTAATATCCTTATTCTTTCTGTTAATTGCTGGCAATCTTTGGCACCCATTGGCTAGTAATCACATTAGGTAGACATGAGGTCTTGAATTTCATTGAGATTTCTCCTTTTGTATTTATCTGTGGTTCTCATTTTAATTTATTCTATAAAACATCATTTCTCAACAAGGCCGGACTTTCTTCACATTACTTTTAAGTTCCGACTTAAATAAAATCTCATAACCTTTTGCCCATATTTGCCTTTCCCTGGTGACTTAAGAGAAAAATCAGTTACATGAGGAAAACCATGCATTTTCCAGAACCAAGAAGGTCAAACTATCTTTACAGTATTTGGACTTATAATTTTATGGAATTTAGACAGTTTCAGGAAAAGAGAAGCAATAAAGGGAGATAATTTAAGGGTATTATATTTTTTCAAATGCCAGAGGCCAAATTAAAATCAAGTTTTATACATTTAGTTAATTAACATTTGGAAATAAGCTTAATTTATGTGGAATTTAAAGAGCTCTTAATAGGTTAGACACATGTAATTGCCTTTAGTACCTGTAATCATCTTGGTACATAATTTACATGGATTAGGATGAAGATAATTGATCATGAAAGTGAAAAGAACTATGATAAAAATTCCTTTTAAATGTTCAAACCAATGCTCAAGTCTTATGAAGACTACTCCCCAGTATGTCCATTCATTTTTAATAACCATGTAGCTATTTATCAATAAGATAAAATAAATATCTCCTTATAATAATTGATGTCAACATCATACTAAAAACCAGTAATCTACTTTTAATTCATATAGCAAATTATAGAGGTAAAAATAAATTGTTTTTCAGAAAGTTTAACATGGTTCTTATGTGCTCAGTAAAACACATAGGAAAACATAGCTTTTGCCTTTAAAAAGTGTATATTTTTCTAAGTCCAGATTTGTTTAACTATACATGAAAAGTACTAGAAAACAAAGGAACCGTGTTTAGAAAACTAATGAGTGTTTGGGAACATTAACTCTTTTAAAGGTAAGTGGGAAAGCTTACAGTTCTTCATATTTTCTCGAGTTTTCAATGTTGGTAATAAAATGTCAACCATAATTCAGAAATTGCTCCTAGGATATAAGTAGAATGAGTTTTAGAAATATTCACAGGAAAGAACAAAATGTGTTAGCAGACTTTTAATTGCAGGATTATTTCATCTTGGAGTGAGTAAAATCCTTTCATGTTCCATTACAATTGTAATTCCTTTTCTCTTTGTCAATTCAATAATATGCAAGAAATCCAATTCAGTATGAAGTAGTAATATAGAAACCTACCACATTCCAATATATTAAGAGGGTTTTGTTTGTTTGTTTTTTTGGTTTTTTTTTGTTGTTGTTGTTGTTGTTTTTGGTTTTTGGTATTTTTGTTTTTGGTTTTTGAGACAGGATTTCTCTGTATAGCCCTGACTGTCCTGGAACTCACTCTGTAGACCAGGGTAACCTCGAACTCAAAGATCTGCCTGCTTCTGCCTCTCCAGTGCTGGGATTACAGGCATGCGCCACCACTTTCCATCATATTAGGAGTTCTGAAGGAGATAGCATCTAGGATCCATAAAATTCTTCCTGGATCCATTAAGTAGTAACTCAAAATTTCAGTTCCAGTGTGGGACACTCTTATGGGAGCTGCTGTTCAGGAAGGCTGTCAAAGCTTTCCGTCTTGGATCTCTCTCTCTCTCTCTCTCTCTCTCTCTCTCTCTCTCTGTGTGTGTGTGTGTGTGTCTGTGTGTGTGTGTGTGTGTGTGTGTCTGTGTGTGTGTGTGTGTGTGTGTGTGTGTGGGTGTGGGTGTGGGTGGGTGTTGTGTGTGTTTGCATTTGAGGCCCATTTAATGGTGGAGTCCTATCCAACATATCACTGCCACTCTTCGTGAACTTCTGGCTTCCTCAGTGGAGACACTCCACTGTGGTTGCTTGTACTTATATTCTGTAGCCATAACTTTGGTGAACTGAGTCCATCCCTCTGAATCAACTGAATATTTAACATCTTTAGCTATCAGGGAAATGCAAATGAAAGCTTCTCTAAAATGTCACCTTACTCCTGTCAGAATGGCTAAGATCAAAAACTCAAGTGACAACTCATGTTACTGAGGATGTGGAACAAGAGGGACACTCCTCTACTGTTTGTTCGTTTTCAACGAGAGACAAAAAAGGTGTGAATTAAGATTGGGGAAAAAGTAGGTAAGATCTAGGATAGTTCAGAGGAGGGAAAACAATGATCAGAATATATTGTATGAAAGCAAATCATATGTACAATATAATACATCTAAAAGGGAAAAAGTATGCTAATGGAGTCATATGCCATGTTGCATAGGCAAAATTACTATTATCCTTTAACTAGCTTCTGAATGGTATGCTTCTCTTTGACCAAAATGTTAAGAATAAGCAACAGATGCTAATTCGATCCTAAAAAATAATTATTTACATCTGTTGCTGTGGTGCTCAGGGAACATTGTAGATGATAGGTTAGAAAGAATATTAACAACAAAATATGGTGATTTAGATCAATTTTCTCATCTTTCAGACACGTCAGTCACTTTAATCATGAACCCATATTTGCACTCTTCTGCATAAAATGTCAGTCTTGACTGGTAAAGAGCTCATGGGATTTTTTCCCTAACTTCTGAGCTATAATCTGCCACCTGACTGTCTCCAGTGGATAATTTCAGTCCCACCATAGCCACAGAGACAACCCTGATCAAACCCACAGGGATACAAACAGAATATATATATATACATACATACACACACACACACACACACACACACACACACACACACACACACATATATATATATATATATATATATATATATATATATATATATATATATATATATATATATATATTTACTAGCAAAGGCAGGAGTAGATAGAAAATAGGAGATCAGAGAGGGAAAAGTTAGAACACACAGACAGTATATATAATATATCTAGACAAAATTGTCAAGGAACAAATGTAATTTGAAAAAAATCCCCCCCCAAAACAAAAACAAAAACAAAAACAAAAACAGAGGCCTGTCAATGTGATTCTGTGTTGATCACATGAGTTGTTAACTTAAAACATGTTAACCCAGTGTGTATGTAAACTCATTCTATTTTTTTATATTGTCCACTACTATGTAGATTTTAATTCCACCTCTTTGGAATTCTCTTTCCGAGGTGACCATATACTTCTCCTTCCAACAAGTAGTGTAAAACTGAACTGACATTCATTTGGCTCCTGATTCTTTACTTCTTAACAAATTCTTCTATACCAGCCACACCATTTACTTCCTCCAGGATTAATCTTTTGTTCTATGTTATGATAATAAAAATCTACAAACAAATTTCCTATGGCCCATGATCTATTTAAATGAGCAGAAATGGAAAAAAAATAGAGCAACAATGAAAAGTTTTCCTGCGGAAATCACAATATATTTGAATCTCCTCTGCAGGAAATATTCTAGGAAAAAAAATGCAGTATAACTTAAGGTGCCTTCTAAGTGAGAGGACCAACATATTTCCATAGCTTAATCTGATTGGAAATGTAATCAGTAATTTTCCTGGGTGATAACATGGAAATTCTGAGGATAGATATGTTTGTAATATCTTTGTAAGAATTTTGAGGTCTAGAAGTTAGATGACTGCAGTGCATTCAGTGTGGAACATACACCTATATGTTCAGATATGTCTTTATAAACCATAGGAAAATTTGAATTCTTACTGCAGGAGTTTTGTGACTAATTCAAAATCTATACTCATACAAGTAATACAAATGTGGTTTGACATCTTAAGTAGCTTATTTCCACCACAATGGACACTTGGTTTTTTAAAAATATTAGAATTAGAAAATTATGTAATATGAAGCTTGTATGTCTATTGTCTATGAAAATATAAAAACATATTTTATAAAAGTCTCTTAGAAGTCATTGTTAAACTGCTGTGAGTCCACATCGCAAGAAGGAAAAGTACTTTCAAGCTGAGTTCAAAATCCTAAAAGGAATGCTTTCCACCCACCTGTGAGGTTTCAGTTCTGCAAAGGAAAGGATTATAATATTGAATCCAAATCACACTGAGTGAAAACCCACAATGGGAATCTCTAAAACTTATAGAGGGACACATACACAGAATAATTAGGGGCTTTTTTATATGGCCCAAGGAACCACTGAGAAAGCACCTCCCATAAGATTTTCACAAGCTTCCTCTTAGTTTTCTGTAATTGCATTTTCTTTGACAGGGAGAGCAATTTCCCCTCCTCCTGACATACCGCCTCTACCTCCCATGACTCTCTGCTAATAAAGCCCTTGATGGATGCTATCTTTTCATTCCTATTTCACGGAGAAGTCAGCTACAGAGTCTATCAGCCCCATGGTCACTTTGTTAGACTTGAAGTCTTATCAAGGTTCACCAAGTTTTACAAATCATTCAGAAAGGCTTTCCAAACAGGAAAGGATTCCCACTCATATCCCATCATATATTTCTATTTATTCCTGTGGCTTTAAGTGTGTCTGTCTGTAATTGAAGGTGTCCTGTGGTGTAATGGGAATTGACCACAGAAAGAGTCCCTGATGGCTTGTTCAAATCATCCCATTAGTTCTCCTCATATCACAAAATAACCCTTCCCATAATTCTTGCCTGCCACAAAAATATCCTGATTTAACAGAAACAACAATATATTTCTCAGAAATATATTTCTCAGAAAGAAAGCTACCAGGAATATCCTTACCTTGTAGGCTAGTTCTGCATGCTTGCTCGATGCAAAGGTGTGTAAACGATTGTAAAATAGAGGAATGCAAAATATCCAGAATATCAGTGTATTTTCCCTTATGTAGAATATACAAAGAAAGAAGCACCTTTAATGTAATATCTTTTTATATGTGGTATTTATTTCCTGGTTACAAACAGTTCATAAATCTTTAAAATATATCTTCCTCCTAGTTGGAGTGAAAGAAGAGTCTTGTTGCTTGCTGTTCAGGGTGGTACTGACCTCAAGAGCGCAAGGATCCTTCTGAGTCTCCTGAGTAGGTGAAAGAACCACATTTATCTATTTTGGTTCTCTTACAAAATTTCTTTCCAAATGTATATAACTGATTTAACAAATCTCTCCACGAAACAGCACATATTACCCAAAATGGTATAGCATGCTTTTAAAAAAATGTGATGCTCTGCTTCAGAGTAAATTTCAAACACCAGAAAACACTGTTTTTATAGAAAGAAAGGTTAGCTTTGTAACAACTTAACTTTCGGGGTGTAATCTGATTTAATGGAAATGTATTGTGACACTGACAAAAGTTACTCTAAAATGACAACAAAGAGTTATTCGTTTTTCCAATTATATCATTGGCAATAAAAATTAGTTTATCTTGTGGTGGCTACATTGAAAGACAAGTAGCTCATCTTGCTACTCTGTAAAAAAATTGATTGATGAGATAATAGCTAGTTTTTATTGGCTTTGTACTTCCTTCATTCCACTATACACAAAATGATTTTTTCATAAATTGTGATTATTAATTTAATCAGGAGATATTTATTTAATCTGTTCTTTATTACTTTTACAACTTCATGTATATTTTTATTTAGTCTTAATTTTGAAAATGGCTATGAAATATCCACTGAAATAGAATCAATTGTATATGAGGAAAAATTATATCATGTATCCAGCTAGTTTTATAGTAGTGAGAAATAAATGGTTATTCCTAATTTTCTTCTAACAACCATGTTTCAATGTAAGGTCACTCTGTGTTATATGTTTAAAACATAGTAAGTTCCTTCATGGAATGCTGTTTAAGTCAACATCATCTAATGAACATGCTAATGCGTAAGACACAAACTATATAAAAATACTCAAAATGAGTTACTGAAAATGCCATTAAAATAAAATTAATGAAACATACTTTATACACAGAAATTTTAAAGTGTGCCATTTACCAGTTTGCGAAGGTGACTGTCTCGGGAACTATGCCATTTGGAGATGGCTTGCCTTTTGAGGCTTTTCAGATAAGAGAGAATATTTGGAAGCAAGGAAAAAGAAGATGTACAAGAGAAACACTCTTCTAACAAGAAAAATCCAAGCTGTCAGAAAGTCAGGGGAATCTAGAAAACAGACTGTTATTTGCAGCTATATGAGTAAACATAAGAAAACAACCATTTCCCTAAACCTACAAAAGTGCATACATTTTTGTTACATCACAGACTACAGCAAAACACTATTGTCTTACTTTCAATTTTCCCTTCTATGCTCCAGCTTTTGAAGTATGGGGGCTCCACTTGACATTTTACAAGGACCACTTTGTTCTGGATACTATAATAAAAAGACTGCTGAACCAGTAAGTGTCAAATGAACAAGAAAAACATCAACTTAAATTGATATCCATACAACTCAATCTGCTTAGCCCTAAGGCCAGCGACATCTATATTACAAATAAATGTTATGTTTTCACTTAAGGGCTGAAATAATCCCCTTTTAGGAGAGGGTATTATTGCTTTCTTTTCATTGGTATGAGTCAGTTCAGATATATTAGTGAGTAATCTGAATGTTTAGAAAACACTGATGGGGAAAACTTAAAGCAGTGACCTCTGCTCTTTCCTGCACTCTTTGCTCATGGTTGTCACCTAAGTCTTTGGTCTTTGGCATCCAAAAGCAAGTCCTGAATCCATGCTTTCATGGTCGCTTGGTATTTCTGGATAGACTCTTAATCTGAGAATCTTAGAATTTGATTTTTAAACTTCTCTACTGCATATAATATCATTTTAACAATCTACCTATACTGTGAGTCAATCAACTAGGAGATATACCTTATATAATCAGTATTGGGACAGAAATGGAAGTTTGACAATGTATACGCAGTACTCCATTATAGTTAATAATAAATTTGCTTTGTACTTAAAAGTTTATAATTCAATCATTCCAACATCTTGTTTTCACAAAACTCCATATTAAAATTTTAAATTAATATTAAAACTGTGTTATTCAGAAAGGATTTATTCTGAATTCCTGCAACTGTGAAATTTTTCTGCTAGCCTTTATTTTTCTGCTTTTTGTTGCGTTGTTTGTAAATTAAGTTAGAATATTCTTATGCACAGAGTTGCTAACACATCTTAAATATTCATTAGCTTGCTCAAATATTTAAGGCATGTGATTTATATCAAAATAATTTCTTTATGTTTGTTATTTTTGTTAGCAAAATCATTCTAAAAATAGTCCACATTGTTACTTAAAAGACTGTACAAACCTAAGTTGTTTTAATTTCTAGTATTTTCTACAAAATAATGTAAAAGTCACCTAACAATATTCTTTTATATAAACATACAAAAAATAAATATAGAAAAAGTGTTATGTTTTCAAGTTCAAAGATGGAATGACTTTAAATAGAACAAAACACTCAGAGTTTAATAAAATGACTTTAGTTTGTGGTGAAAAATTTAAAACTAGTATTTTATGCAAAAAAGTCTTTTTAATTTTTAAACTATGTTGATATTAAATACTTTTAATATGCCAAAAGTTCCATAGATAAAATCTACCCAAATTACATGCCATTATTTATGATGTTTAGTGCAAGAATTTTACATTGTCCAGTGATGCAAGAACTGAAAGATACAGAGGAGATACAACGTTGTTGAGTGAACACTAACGGATGAGATATTCTCCAACTGATGTTTCATAACTTGGCACCAGATTCAACCAAGCTTTGGTAGTACAGGCAGAAATAAATTGGTCCTTGCTGTTTTATGCTAGTCAGGGAAAGTACCCAGCCAGTGTTGAACATTTAACACATAGCAAAAGGTGTGGTTGATTATAAGACTATACCTGCTTCTTGTTAATTGTGTGAAATGATATTTCTGTGGATTTATTTCAATATTGTATTATTTTAACACCTGTCTTGTATTAGGATGGCATACTTCATTAACAGATAAAACAATGTTTATTTTTATAAAAGTAAATCAGGCAGTCACATGCATATACTTTGTTTTCTTTCAGGATTAATTTAAGATATGATTTATATATCATATGTATTATGATCACAACCCTTCAATTTTAAGAGAGTTTATGTAAAGAAGTATTGATAAAATATATGTTATCCCTGCTCTGCCAGAGTCTGACCAATAAAGAGGCAGATACTTTCAGCCAACCATCAGACTGAGCAGGGGACCCCAATGGAGAAGTTAGGGGAAAGACTCAAGGAGCTGAAGGAGTTTGGATCCCCATAGGAAGAACAACATTATCAACCAACCAGAACCTCCTGAGTTTCCAAGGATAAACCAACCAAAGAGTGTACGTGGATATACCCATGGCTCTAGCCACATATGTAGCAGAGGCTGGCTTTCTCTGGCATCAATGGGAGGGGAGGCCCTTGGTCCTGTGGCAGCTCTATGCCCCAGTGTAGGGAAATGCCAGGGTGGGGAGGCAGGAATGTGTGGATGGGTAAGGACCACCCTCAGAGAAGCAGGGGGAGGAGGGAAGGGATGTGTGTGTGTGGGGGGGGGGGGGTTCTGGAGGGGAAACCAGGAAAGGGGATAACATTTGAAATGTAAATAATTAAAATAACCAGTAAAAAAAAAGATAAATGTTATCAAGTGGAAAATTTTAAATGAGCTTGCCAGGAAAATGGATATAACTACACCATTCTTATATTTTATGTGTGTTGTGTATTGATAGTTTGTCTGCATGTCTGTCTACACATCGTGCTCATGGCTGGTGTCCGTGTGTACTAGAATAGGGCAGCCATCCCCTGGAACTGTAGTTACAGTTGGCGATGAGCTACCCATGGATGCTGGAAAGCAAATGCAAGCCTTTTGCAAAGTCATTAGCTGCTTTTAAGCACTATGCATTATCCCTTCCCCCAAATACAGTTTTCTTTTACGTACAGATCTCATCTTCATTCCTAAAATCCTGAGCATCAATTTCAAAGGTGAAACTTCTAATGATATAATGTATCATACTGAGTACATAAAGATGCTGTTCTTGGTACAGAATTCAGAATGAAATATACTTCTGGGACCTTTATGTTCTTTTCAGGAATGTTTTAGAATTGACACCATCAATTTTACTGGCTTATTCGCCCATGAAGCCAAGGCATTATTTTAATCATGCATGATTCAAGAGACACTATACCAGCACTCATTACCACAGGGAACAAGAACTACAAATGCCCTTGTCTATAGAATCTGAACTTAATTTAGCAGATGCAAGAGGTGAAAAGGAATTATAAAGTAGATTTATACTCAAAGAATAAATCAGGTCACACTGTTGAAGGGCTATTAGATTAGCTGAGATGAAATAGAAATTGTCTCAAAATAAATCAGGTATAATTTGAAAGCTAAAACAATCTCTTAGTGAAAGGGCCCAGGAGCTGTGTTATTGTTCTTACATTGGAGATGGCCAAGAGTTAAGGAAGCATTGCCTAGGGGAGGAGCCTGAAACTGGGTGATTGCTGTTATCTTTTCCAATTCTGTTACACAATCACACAAATAAAATTGTCTTTGAGAGAAGCTATGATAACTTAGCAATTAGACATTGTTCAAAAGAATGCTGCTCTTCTCAAAACACCTGTGTAGTTTATAACTGTTATCACTAGAGATGCACTTGGAAAGTTCCCCAGATATGGATGTAAGGACTGCTGTAATCAGGAAATCCCAAGTACAGATACAAGATGGGAATTACACTTTTGAAACTGAATATGAGAGCCATGCTGTGACAAACTTGTCAAAGTGTCACATTTCTCTTGAGTGTGAAGCTCCCCTCTAAGCCTAAAACCCAGAGGGAAAGAAGAATTTTGAAAACTTCCCAGGGATCGAGATCCCATGTTCCCATTTGCTTTCATCCTTAATTGAGCTCATTTTCAACCCCCATGTCTTCGGCCATAAAAAGATTATGAGATCATTTTGTATCCAACCACCTACTAGTTTCAATCCCTGGCTTACAAAGTATACTCGCATCCAGTGGAAAGCTCCTACCAATCTGTGTCTTCAGTTTGTAGTATTTTAACAAGTATTATTCATCAAAAGTTTAAATCTTATTTAAAATATACCTGAATAGCTACTGCCCAAAACTTGAAAAATCTGCATAGCACAGCAAAAGTTTGCATATTTATTCTCCTTCAGTGATTATGCAGAGATATGATGTAAAATTCATATGCATATCATTATGTGTAGAAACGCAAGGAGAGCACTTAACACACTTATACTGCTGTTTTGATATCTTAAATATACACTTCAGTAGAGCCAGGAAAAAGTGGGACAAGACACAAAGATGTATTCTCCTTTCTACAAGACTGAGAGGAACTGTCAACACATGAACTAATAAAGATAACTTCCTTTATTGGCTGCATTCTTCTTCACACTTCACCGACATACATTTACTGTAGGTCTATACACACACACAAAAAAATGGAAAAATAGCAGCTTTATTACCTAAAATGATCATGAATTAAAATGTATAGACATTTTTCAAATTATCCGAATATATTCTAAAGTATTATGTGTATGCACACACATATCCATTCATGCATGTACCCACACATGCACATAAGTGTACCTATGCATGAACATGTGCTCATATGCACATGTATGTGCACAATATTCAATAAAAATTAAAATTATCTTTAATTGATACATACAAATGACATTACTGGGGGGAGGTGTATGGGATAGGGGGTTTAAGGAGGAAAACCAGGAAGGGGGATAACATTTGAAAGTAAATAAACAAAATAACCAATAAAAAGTTGACATTATACTTTTACATGTATAATTATTGTGGTGTGGATAAATTTAGTGTTTTAAAGAGTGTCTTTTCATAGCAAATTGTATATGTAGAAACTTTAAGATTTATTTTTTACCTCTTCATAGAGGACTGCATTGTGGTTTCTGGAACTGTGTCCAGTGGCTCACAAATTTCTGTACCTTCAACTTCAGGAGGATCTGAGGACCTCTTCATTACTCAAGTGATTCTGTGTGCAATTGTACGAGCTAACACTCAACCATATGTACATATGCATAATTAAAACAATTATAATCAATAATGCCATAGATCACTAATTCTCGTCACTGTATTAATCAGTATAAACCCTGAATCTTTCTTGCTAGCCATATGTACTTGTATACATCTTAGCAGCAGCATCCCACTCAATAAATATATGAACTCTGCCTTATTTATCTTTGCTAACATAAAACTTTCAAATTTAACCATATTGCTTCAAATAATGGAGATTTGTTTTCCATTATAAGTAGATCAGTCTGGTGGTTCCTCAGAAAATTGGACATAGTACTACCGGAAGATCCAGCAATATCTTTCCTGGCATAGACCCAGAAGAAGTTCCAACTGGTAATAAGAACACATGCTACACTTGTTCATAGAAGCCTTATTTATAATAGCCAGAAGCAGGAAAGAACTCAGATGTCTCTCAACAGAGGAATGGATACAGAAAATGTGATACTTTTACACAATGGAGTACTACTCGACTATTAAAAACAATGAATTTATGAAATTCTTAGGCAAATGGATATATCTGGAGGATGTCACCATGAGTGAGGTAACCCAATCACAAAAGAAGTCACTTGATATGCACTCACTGTTAAGTGGATATTAGACCAGAAACCTAGAATACCCAAGATACAATCTGTAAAACACAAGAAAATCAAGAAGAAGGAAGACCAACGCGTGGATACTTCATTCCTCCCTAGAACAGGGAACAAAATACCCAATGGAAGGAGTTACAGAGACAAAATTTGGAGCTAAGACGAAAGGATGGACCATCCAGAGACTGCCCCACCTGGTGGTCAATCCCATAATCAGCCACCAAATGCAGACACTATTGCATATGCCAGCAAGATTGTGTTGAAAGGACCCTGATATAGATGTCTCTTGTGAGGCTATGCCAGTGCCTGGCAAATACAGAAGTGGATGCTCACAGTCATCTATAGGATGGAACACAGAACCCCCAATGGATGAGCTAGAGAAACTACCCAAGGAGCTGAAGGGGTCTGCAACCCTATAGGTGGAACAACAATATGAACTAATCAGTACCCCCAGAGCTCGTGTCTCTAGTTGCATATGTAGCAGAAGATGGCCTAGTCGGCCATCATTGGGAAGAGAGGCACCTTGGTCTTGCAAACTTCATATACTCCAATACAGGGGAACGCCAGGGCCAAGTGGGAGTGTGTGGGTAGGGGACCAGGTTGGGGGAAGGGTATAGGGGACTTTTGGGATAGCATTTGAAATGTAAATGAAGAAAATATCTAATAAAAATTTTAAAAATAAGTAGATAAAATGAAACTGTGTAGAGATATGAATTATTTTCATTCTTGATTGTGGTATATAAAGCAGACCTCTCTTCAACATTTTACCTTTATTTCTTTGGAACATCTAAACTTGTCGTAGTTCAACTCAGATACAGATACAGATTTATACTGAATGTATAAGAAAAATAGAAACAAAATTGGAGGTTAGTATAAACTAATAACCAAATTAATCAGATGAGGAAACATGTGCTGGTGGTAAAGATATGACAATTCTAATAAAAGGTCTGATATCACATTTAGTCTGAGTAAGATAATTCTTTTTCCCATCATTCTTCAAGGTCCCTGAGGTCCTCTTTCTTTCTCACTCTCTCTGTGTGAGTGGAAGAAATGTGAAGTGTTCACTCCTATGTATAACCATGAAATGGCCAGAATTTAAAATCAGGTGTCCTTCTCTTACCACTTTTCATATAATTTTCCAGATAAGTTTCCTCTTTTAACCTCTTATGACTTTGACAGAGCATTGACTCATCAGTAATCTTCGGGAGTCCTTTTTTATCTCGTTCCTTCAGCCCTGATTCTTAGAGGCATGTGATACTTCACCAACTTTTACACATGTCTAGGGAATCTGAACTCTGGACATCATGCTTGCAAGAACAGCAGGTTACTAATAGACCTATCCCTTTAGCCCACTATGTGTCTTTTTTTTTTTTTTTTGCTATTCAATTTCAGAAGAATTTTAGTCATATAAATATTCAATCACTAAGATATAATTAATCACAATGGCTATATAAAGATAAATACAAAAGAAGGGCAAATGACAAGGAATGTATACATGCATTCAGTGTAGGTATCATCACAAAGTAATTTGCTTAATTATGAAAGTTCATAATATGCTACTACTATTTTATGTACTATAAAACAGAACCAAATCTTAAAGATGTCTTTATTCATCTCTTTGTGTTTCTGCAACAAAGACCATAGATATCATGAATACTAACCAAAAGGATGTATTTTTAAGAGTTTTCTTGTGTGGGAAAAAGTCACTCACTGGATGGGATCTGCTAAGAGTTGGTGAAGTACACACAGATATTTATTATGTTCCAGATGGTCATATATTCGAAGGGACAAGGAAATGTTAGAGATCTTTTAAGGATCTGTATTCAGGGCTCTGTTCTCAGGCCCAAGTCATCTCTCAAAAAATTCTACTCTTTAATTCCATCATTTGATGAAAATGAGTCTTCATGGGAGTTTTCAAAAAGAGTTACTCTAAAGCTATTTCCAAAGAACTTGAAAGCAATTACAATATTTCAAACCTAACAGAGGAAAGGAACTACAGTTAAAACGTGCTATTTGTTAGATATTTAATGTTGACATATTATACTTGATTTCTAAATTGTTTCATAAAGATATTTAATTTTTGCATGAAGCAATGATCACTCAGAAGTGATGAGTGTAAGTGAGGAATGTGCAAAAAGTATAAATTTTTAAATTAAAGTTTTGATGCAAAGGTAATGACACTGAGTGGCATACAGTGTATAAATTTTTCTATCATTTCTGGAAGCTGGAAGTTTGAGATCAAAGGAAGAACAAAGCTTTATTCTGTGTTATATTTCTGGTTTGTACATGGCTGTCTTTTCCCTTTATCTTTGTGTGATCTTTTCTCTGTGTCTCTGTATATCATTAGCTTATATAACTCTTGTTGAAAATATCAATAATATCATATTAGGTATTATATTATGACCTCATTTTAATTTTAATTATTCCTTTAATCATGTGATATCCAAATACAGTCACATCTTGGGGCTTTGGTATCAAGCTACAGCTGTGGCTATCTCTGTGAAAGGTCTTTCACTGTGAGGAAGAAGAACACAAAATATCAAGGCAGTGTCTTTTATCCCAAGCAAAAAAAAAAAAAAAAAAAAAAAGAATATGTTTTCAACATTCCTCAAGATTTGTAGATGTAGAAGTTAGTGGACAAATAAAACTTGTTTGGATAAAGTAGAGACAGACAGGGCTAGAGAGATGGCTCAGTGGCTAAGAGCACTGATTGCTATTTCAGAGGTCCTATGTTCAATTGCCAGCAACCACATGGTGGCTCAAGCCCCTCTGTAATGGGATCTGATGCCCTCTTCTGGTCCATCTGAAGATAGCTACAATGTACTTACATACTGTACAATAAATAAATAAATAAATAAATAAATAAATCTTTAAAAAAAAGTAGAGACAGACAAATGAAAATTTATGGTGAACATTGCTGTATCCATGGCAGCTAATATGCAGAGAAGGTTCAGATGATACTCTTCTACTGTAATTGAAGAACCTATTTCTGTCCCACAAGGATGACAGTAGCATTGAGCTCCCAGGGAACATATTGTTCACAAATGCAAGAAAACAAAAAGAACAAAACTAAAGAACAACAAAAGCCTACATATCAGTTAAGATACTAATAAAAAACTTGCATTGCTAATGGGTATGGCCAGTCCTCTTGTGAAGGTTCTTTATTGCAATTTCCTTGGCTTGCCTCACATTGAATATTGTTATATAATATACATATAATATTCAGTGTAAGTTCACTACCAATACAATGCATGAATAAATATTTTATGAGGGTTAATAACTCAGTCCATAACATATAGCAATATTATATTAGGAATTACCAATTTTTCTCTCCACTTCATATCATGCTGATGCCTATAAAAATGTCATATGCCACATATTAAATATTGACTTTTGGTGCTATTCAGTAACATGCCTCAATTTTGAAATTTGCTATCGATTATTATTGGTGTGTTCCACATCAGGGGATGTACTACAGATATTGCAGCAATAGATGATGTAAGAAACAGATTGGTAACAACAGAACAACAAAGTAAAACCTTATTTTTAGCCATCACTTAATAAGAATATTGGTAACTTACCTACTTCCCTAAGTCTTGATAGTAATTGAAGTAATTTCCACAGCAAGTTCTTTTAAAATCCACCTATGTATAAATAATGGAAACTACATAAAGAAGACAACTAATATATACATCTCAACTTTTGAAAGACAGGTATTTCAAGTTGGAGGTTAAATGTTATGTTATATCATTATTAAAAAAAACATAAATATGTGATGTTTCATAAGGTACTAATCATGTAGCTGTGTAATATCAAAAATGTTTTTAAAAATATCAGGAATACACACATTTTAATGATCACCTTCTCAGTTATGAAAACAAGACACGTGGAAAAAATCAATGATATAGTTCCAATAACCTTGTTGAAATATGTGATTGGAATGGTACTCAATTAAATCCCACAGGATGGGAGATCAAGGATATTATGCTTTAAATTCTGAGAAATTCTATGCGTCAGTCATCACAGAGCAAGATGTGGCTGTGGCAATTAAACTGGTAGTAATCATCCAGAAAACATTTCTCTTCAAGTTGAGTTTTATTATCTAATGACAGATCAATTTGAAATGCCAAGACAAGAATAAAATACAGAGGCAGATGCTAGCAGTCAACCATTGGACTGAGTGCAAGATCCCCAATGGAGAAGTTAGAGAAATGACTAAAGGAGCTGAAGGGGTTTGCAACCCTATAGAAAGAACAATAACAATCAGCCAGACCCCTCAGAGTTCCCAGGGACTAAACCACTGTATTGGCTAGTTTTGTGTGTCATCTTGACATAGGCTGGAGCTATCACAGAGAAAGGAGCTTCAGTTACTGAGGTGCCTCCATGAGATCCAGCTGTGGGGTAGTTTTTCAACTAGTGATTAAGGGGGAAGGGCCCCTTGAGTGTGCTACCATCTCTCTACTGGTAGTCTTCGGTTCTATAAGAAAGCAAGCTACCTAAGCCACGGCAAGCAAGACAGTAAGGAACATCCTTCCACGGTGTCTGTATCAGCTCCTGCTTCCTGACTTGCTTGAGTCCACCTGATTTCCTTTGGTGATGCACAGCAACATGGAAGTGTCAGCAGAATAAACCCTTTCCTCCCCAATTTGTTTCTTGGTAATGATATTTGTGCATGAATAGAAACCCTGACTAAGACAACTACCAACCAAAGAGTACACATGGATGGACCCATGGCTCCAGCCGAATATGTAGCAATGGATGGCTTTGTCCATCATCAATGGGAAGAAAGGCCCTTGGTCCTCTGAAGGCTTTATGCTCCAGTATAGGGGAATTTGAGGGCAGGGAGGCAGGTCTGGGTGGGTAGGCAGGTGGGAGAGAACCCACATAGAAGTACAAAGGGGGAGGATGGGATAGGGGGTTTCTGGAAGGGATAACATTTGACATGTAAATAAAATATCCAACAAAAAGTAAAATATCGTTCTTGAGATTTCAAATAGTGGGCATTACAAAATGTAGCACACAAACTTTCTTCCTTTTTCTACAATTGTAGCAAATGTGGTGATCAGACAAGTCTAACTTCCATAAGACATAGGCAAAAGCAAAGATGTAACAGGCCATGGATATCCTAGTTGAAGCAAGGTCAATGAGAATTTGTTTTCTCACAACCAAGAAAATAGGAGTCAACAGCTCGGGCATGGGTTTTAGAACTGCAGTTAATCAGCAGCCTGAATTCATCCAGTCTTCTTCCTTTTCATGATGTCAGACTTTCCGAGATTGTTTTAGTGATCATGTTGACTTACTACTGTGCTAAGGCTTGCTCTTACCCCCCTTTGTCTCTCTGAGTAAACAGCTGGTCCTTTGAGTTATGTGCCTTCTATCTAGTGCAGCTGTATCTTAGCATCTCAGTATGGTGTGTGTGTGTGTGTGTGTGTGTGTGTGTGTGTGTGTGTGTGTGTGAGACAAATTGAATGAAGCTTTCATAGTATCTCAAAGAGAACAAGCAATGTTCTTTGAGAGAAAGGCATATGGGCTTGTTTTCTTTGTTTTGCTGTTCTTTATGTCACTAATCATGTGGTATGTTGGTGTGTAGTCTACTACAGTATATTCTGTGATCTCACCATTGTCATGCCTGATTGTAGGTGGATTTTACTTTCTTGACATTAAGCTTAACCATACTTTTGTCTAATGGTCATACTCCCCTCCACGTTTCTTAAGAAAATAATTCATTGGCTCTCGCTCATTTTGTTCCTGCAATCGACCATGAAAATGTGGGGAGACTGTTGCACCTGGGTCCATGAAAAAAGCTCATTAGAAATGCACAAAGTTCAGAAAAGCAGAAACTCACAAACAAAGTGAACAATGTATGTGACTGAGAGTTTGAAGGTATTGGATACTTTTCTAAAGTAATGATAAAAACATATAATTAATCCAACCAAAGATTCATACAAAACTCATGAGATTTCTCTTATTTCCATTTAAAAAAAGGAATCAGTTTCCTGGTCTAAAGAAATGACTGAGAAAGAGTGAAAATTGTCATATCTTGCAATGGAAAGATTTTAAAGTGTGTGTGTGTGTGTGTGTGTGTGTGTGTGTGTGTGTGTGTGTGTGGTGTATGTGTGAGTAGTGTGTGTGTGTATGTATTACAAGTTAATTAAATCTAAATAAATAAATACATTTATTAAATAACCAAGTTGGTTTTTCTTCTTGTTGTTACTGTTGTTTCATTTCTTACTTTCAAACAAGCTTAGGGGATGGATAGTTCCCATGTCCAGTTGACAATATACTTCAGGTTTTGCTGGGAAAAACAGGGAGAACAGCCTGTTCCTTCTAGATGAGTCTCTATAAGGCAGATTATTTAACACAGATCAATGTGTGTTTCATAGAATATGCTTCTGATGCTACTTCTGATATATTTTGAAATGTTTTCTTTAAAGGTAAACTTGTGTTCTTTTATGAATGTGGAAATATTATTATCTTCCCTCAAACACATGACCTCCTGGTATTGATATTCTTAATCATGATCCTGTTTCAGTATTTATATAACATTTTTTTACTACCACCAAAGCCTTCAGTCCTTAATATGTAGGTGATATATCATAATGGTAGAATTTATATAGTCTGCTCAGCTAAAAAGAAAGGGATAAACATTTCCTTTTCCTTGATGATCCACAGTTCTCAGACATTTATGCCTCCAGTTTTATTAAAATTGTTTGAGAATCTACTCCAACTATATTGCATCTTTTTCTATAACAACCCATTTGATGCAAAAATCTGCAAGAGTTTTGCCGAAAGGTAATCATAAATCAGCTTCCACTACTTGTTTAGAACTCTTAGGGAAATCACTTTTGTTTGCATTTATACAAAGAAAATTAGAAGCCAAGTTTCTTATGAAATGCTTTGGTTGTAAAAACTTGGAAGACATGGCATAGAAAGCATATCTAAGGATATGCCAACTTTTATGCATTTTTAACTCAGTAGGTCAACAATGGTGATGATGAGTAAGCTCTGTTAGGGGATGTGTGTTTGAGATACGCATTGCAAGAATGACCAAAGCAACATGCTTGAGATACAAGGACAGAATAGAGTAGTCTGGGGTTAGTGGAAGATATTGAATTGATTGCCTGCTATGATTTGAGATTATAGACAGATTATATATAGTTGATGAGGTAATGACATTGAAAGTGAGCATCTCCTGTTTTGTTAGACAGTAGAAATATGCATATCCAAAAGCATTGGCCTCATGAGAGATAACAGGATAATACAGTATCTGAAAAAAATCTGATGACTTTTACTGAACCTGAACAGAAAGACACAAACAAGTAAGGTATGCCTGATGGTGACTTAAGTGTTGCAATTGGAATGAGCTAGTTAGCCATGAAATAAAACAAATTAAGAAGTCTTAGTAAATACATTTCTTTAGAAGTAACTTCCTGGTATGTACCTTTCCTAGTCAATTACACATGCCTGCTTTTTACTAGCTAATATCGATAAATTACATGACGAAGCAAAAGCACACTAAAGAAGTTTTATATGTCAAAACCATTTTTATAAACTCACCTACATTATCAGAAGATTTAGAAAATCTTTATTGTACTGAAACATCTCTATGTTTAAACTACTCACTGGTTTTTATATATTATGGCTGCATTTTAATATTCATAAGGTAGTACCATGATAAAAATAAAACATGAATAATTTAAAATGAAAAATGTCTTTGAATGAGACTTACTGTTATTAGAAGTTAATATTTATTTTCAATATTTTAGATTAAAACGTTTTGCTATCCAGTAGAACTATTAAGTAGCTTTAAACTTTGTAATATATACAGGTACCGTTGAAATATATTTTAACTGGCTTTATTAAAATATAATTTACATAACAGTTACCTGCTAGAAGCATATAACTCAACGTGTTCAAATTATTTACAATGTTCTACAAGCATTAATATAATGTACTTTAAAATATTTTTTTTAGGGTCAAAAGTAGCCTCATATCTATTAATAATCCCTCTTTTCTCAACCTAAATCAAACCCCTTAAAGCTATGATTTTTAAGTTCAGGCTATATAAATTTTCAGTATTTAAATTTTGATAACTAGTATCAAATAGGGTACTGGTTTTTGTTGAGTATGCCTTTCATATATATAAAATATTATAGTTGGAGTATGTGTAGATTTTAAATATTTTTATTCTAAGATATATGCATATATATATATATATATGGCTGAAAACATTAAAATTATTTTCATTTATTGAAAAGTGAGAATATTGTTATTGTGAACATTTATGAAAAAATTTGGATTATATATTTGCTCTTTTATTTTAGACATACAGAAAGAAGTGCTTACCATCTATTTTATTTGGGAATTTATTTTCTATCCAAAGACAGAAAAATGAAGCTACACTCACTACATTTTGCAGATGAACACACTGTAATGTAAAATTTTTAATTTTTTCTAGATACTAGGAGCTACTTTTGAAATTCAAAAACTAAAATACAGAAAGCAATGAACTCAGAGGCTCTGTGATTCATATTTTAGATGGCACTTTCTGCCAAGCTCATATCTTTTGTCAAAATAGGATTTGTACTTACTGTGGGTTCTCTGAAAACCTCAATGACAAAAATGAACAGGTAGGTAGTAATTTTGTAATTTTTTTGGCTGAGTGGCCTGGAGTCTATTGGCACCCAACAGTGAGGAAAATGATTTATAAACAGCCACATCATCTGAAGTTCTAAAGCTCCCAACCTCTCAGGCTTCAGAAGTATTCACAAAAGTTATCACAGCAAAGGTTTTACATATTTGACTGACTCTTACCAAATTCACTTTCCAATGAATTTTTGTCAAAATTAGCACTTTATTATTTTAATTTTTTTCATGTGCTCTGCTACTTATTTCTTAAGTCCAAACTGTCTATCAAAAGTTTATAAATTTAAAGAAAAAATATCTTATTGTTAAAAATTTAAATTATACACATCCTAATTTGTAATTAATTATAGCAGCTCTATTCCAGTGTCAATAATCTAAAGACATTAGAAATTGATGATTATTTCCTTAATTAATCTATTGTTAGATTAATTATTACTTTATTGAATTTATATTAATATTAAAAGGGTCATAACCAATCTTCAATATAGTTTTTTAAGTTCCAGGAGCTGCTGGGGCTCTTTGTCAAATGTTGGCTCCCTCATTTGCACAGGATTTATAGTCACTCCCTGGAACTTGAATTTATAAGATAGATTTTGTAAATGGTCAAAACACCATTATTAGAAGCACTGGAACATTTTATTCATTTATTTTCCCTACAATTTTAGATATTATTGATGTACTCAAATATATTATCATGGTTAGCAATAATAATTCCATGTAATTACATTTAAGGTTAGCTAATATTTTTTCAGTTCTTGAAAAGATAAACTCTCTGTCATAACACCACAGCTTGTTCTATAATGAGTTAAAACTTGAGCCCCAAAATTTGCCAATTCAAATCACACATGCTCTTCTCACACAGGAATTCCTCTCTTTGTAACACACTTACGTGGTCAATATTTAGAATTACCAAGACAACAATAGGAAAAGTTCACAAAATAGAGTACTATACCACATCTTCCGTGAAGAGACTGTAGACAATTGGAGAGGTGGAGACAATTACTTCATTTAATGATAAGGAAAGTTGTAAGGTAAGTACTTACACATACTGTCCTAGTTTGAGTTACAATCACTGGGATGAAACAACATGACTCTAATAATTGTGGTAGATAAAATTGAAATTGAATACCAAGGTGAAGCATCAGTTCAACATTTGGTTATATACAGGTAGGATTACTTGTGTCTTAATTTGGGTTTCTAAAGCTTCAACAAAACACCATGATCAAAATCAAGTTCGAAAGGAAAGGTTTATTGGGCTTATACTTCTACATTGTAGTTCATGACTGAAGGCAGCCCAGACAAGAACCCAAACATTGCATGTGCCTGTAGAGGAGCCGATGCAGAGGTCATGGCAGGAGGGGGAGGGCAGTTGCTATTTACTACCTTCTTTCCCATGCTCATCCTGCTTTCTTATAGAACCCAGGACCATCAGACCATGGATGGCATTAACCACAATAAGCTAGGGCCTCTGCTATCAGTCACTAATTAAGAAAGCATCCTAGAATCTGATCTTATGGAGGGATGTTATCAATTGAGGTCATCTACTCAAGCATGTGTAAAGTTGACATATGTCAAATGCCATATCACAAACACATACAATCTCAAACAAACACTCATAAACAAATATGCCACATTTTTTTATATATATGGACAAAGTGTGAAAGTGGAAATGTGTTAGGTATATTCATTTTCTTAGAAAGTGGTGGACGTTTTAAAATTGTGATTACAGAGACACAAACCTCCTGATATTTAGTGAGCAGTGTCAGCAATGGCAGAATCTAACCCACACAGTAGCATGTTGCTCTTCAATGTACATTAAATGCTTACCCAAGAGTGACCTACCTACCCCAATATCAGTTATTCTAGTTTTTTTGTTTTGTTTTGTTTTGTTTTGTTTTGTTTTGTTTTTTTACTGAAAGCATTTCCGTTTTCATAGAAAGTTTTAATATCCTAATGGCAATTGAGATAAATAAACTATGTAAGCCATGAATTTAAGATGATATTTGTAGCAGGATTTTCCCTATGCAATTAATTTAATTACTAATACAACAAGAAGCCTGTGATTGGACAAGGAAAATGGAGATGGAGCAAAGAGTTGCAGAATGGAAGACGGAGGAGAGAGGGAGAAGAAGGAGGAGAGTGTTGGGCCCCATTTTGGTCCTGGTTTGGGCCTTGAGGACAAATCTGAGCCTGCCTCGAGTTTTGAGACCTGTCTTAGTCACTTCCATAGATGGATGACTGAGAAAGACCTGTTTGGCCCCTGCCCCACTATTGCTGATGTAGAGCTTTGCAATTGGCCCTGTCAGTCACCCCCTACTCTCTGTCACTCTTTCCTGCATCCTATGTCATCTTACTCCACCAAAAATCGCCCTCCTTATGTTCCAAACGTATATAAATGAGAGGCTGATGTCATAAAGTTGAGTTCCTGCTTCTACAAGACTCCTGGCTCAATGTGTTTCTTTTGGGCCATCGACACCGGCCATCCCGCTCATCCCCTGAGAGATCCCAGTGACCAGGACCTCTGACCTCTTTTCTCTCTCCTGGACCTGCTGGCAAGGAGCCAGCAGGGGAGAAGGAAGCAAAATGAGGGATGAACAGGATGATTCGGATTCATGTGGATTTAAATGGCCACAGATAGACAAAATATCATATAAGAGTAGAATAATTGTGGCAAATTATCTAATCTAGGTGGGTAGCTTGTACTATTATCAATTAGACCAGAATTTATTCTGTGGGCATCTTGTGTATTGAGAATTTATTGATATATAAATCTGACTGATTAATTATAAGCTTCTAGAGTTTTGATTTTAGTGGGTTACTGGGAATTGTGGCAGGTAACCACGAGATAAGAACTGGCTGGCAATGCCACTGGGGCTGAGAGTAGCTGGGAGAAGTAAGGGAACTTGAAGTTCATTTTTTAATATTTCCAGCAACAGATATTGTCTAGAATAATTAGAAAATAGAGCATAATGTGTTCTAATGTCACTATATTTTTATTTGAGGTAGATGTGTGATATTCTTTGAATTCCTGAAGGTTTAAGATAAGATGAAAAGGCTAGAGAGACACTTCAGTGTTTATGAGTACTGTCTGCTATTCCATAAGGTTCCAAGTTAGATTCTCTTGGCCTATCAGGAGGCTCCCTTGTATATGTTACTCTGTAAATTTTAAGAGATTGAAGATCTTTTCTGGCCTAAGAGGTCACCAACCAATCACATGTGCAGTTCACACACATACATGCAGACTAGCCATACTCAGGAAAATAAATTAAATTTTTAAAATGAGAAAATAAAATTCTATGTGTATAGCAGAATATGGTTAGAAATCATTCCACTAACATTTTTGTTGTTGTTGTTGTTAGTTAGTAGTATTTGGTCCTACCCTAGGGCTCTGAGCTATCCAGCACCCAGATCCTGGTCATCTTTTCAGTACCATGCATGGGTTGTCTCTCCAGGTGTAGGGTTTAAGTTAGACTAGTCATTGGTCAGCCCAATTATCATCAGAGATGCTTCCTTCAGTGAGAGCAGATAGAGAGACACACAACTATGGAGGGAATCTAGTGGAAGAGAGGGAGGATGAATTGTAGGAGTCGGGGGTCTTCGAGGACACTGGGAGAACAAGACCCATAGAATCAACTAATCTGGGCTCATGGGGTTCACAGAGACTGAAGCAGCAACCACAGAGCTTTCATGGGTCATTACTATGCTCTCTGGGCCTCTCAGACATGCTGTGTATGTTTAGCTTGGTGATTTTGTTGTAACAATGGGAGTTGAGATGTTCCTAACTCTTTTGCTGGCACATTGAGCCTTCTCCCTCCTATAGGATTGCCTTTTGCAGTGTGATATCAGGGTTTAATCCCGTCTTATTAGTATCTTTTTATGCCATTGTTTAGTTGATATCACTAGAAGGCCTGATCATTTTTGAAACTAAACAGAGTGTCTGTGGATTTTGGGAAGAAGTGTACAATACTGGAAGAAGGAACGGGAAGGGTTCTTGCAGTAAGGATTTTTGTATGACAGAAAAAAAAACATTAAAAGGTAGAGAATTACATTTTTCAAATAGCAGAAGTAAATGTAAATGATTTTTAAAGTATATGTTTGTGTAGGATTTATGAAAGACCCGAATCCTGTTAGAAGGCAGCCAGGGAAGGGCCATAAAAAGATGGCACTAGTTACTAAGATGGAGGAGCTATGGAAGAAAAATTCAATGAGGACTACAGATAAATATGAAGGGAGTCTTCACTAGTCAGGAGCTTGAGAATGAAATTATCCTAGTCACCAATGAAACAGTATTAAATGTTCTGTTAAAAGCAATATCAAGGGCCTAAAACTCTTTATCTTAGGTATGTGCGCTCCTTCCCTCTGACATCTGAATTACTTACATTGTGCTGCACACACTGTTGTTGCATCCCCTTTCCTTGTAGAATTTTGCCTATATCAGGCATCAGACTTTCAGTGGCATTCAGTAACTTTTTGATGAGTTATTATTGACAGTAATCATGAATCACAAGTCATATAACATATGGCATAGGTTTGACTAAGCATAGAATTCTCTTTTCTCCATGAACTGAAAAATGACATTTTCATATCTATCTCAAAGCTATTCATCAACTCAAATTTTTATAATCAGATAATTTCTTCAAAATAAGTATTAATATCAATTAATCTGTTGTACTATATTTGTTCTTATTTTTCATACCTATTTCTTTAACATTACATAGTCAAAATAAAGCCACTCAGTTGTATTTCTATGTATTTAGGTGAAAAATTCCACAAATTTTTTTAACTATAAAAATTAGCTTTTTATTCTATACAAGTTTCAGTGGCTAATGTTTGTTATTGACTTGAATGGATATGAGAAACAAATAAGGGAACCCAGCAGAGCATACCTGTAAGGGATTTTCGTTTCTCTTTTTGTCTTTTATCTTTTGTTCACTTTATATCCTGATGACAGCACCCCTCCCTGCTGTTTTTCCAGTCCCACACTTACAAATCCCTCATCCTTACCCTTACTCCTTAGAGAAGAGCCCCCCTTTGGTATTTCTTGCTTCAATATGGCCTAAAGGATTTTAATGTCTCCTTGCACGATTTAAGTAATATCTGTATATGTTTAAACAGTATGTTTATAAACAGTTTACATAAGTATGTATCTTTTTTAAATGATCGAGGATTTACTTTAGTGGGCACTAAACCCACTCAGTTCAGTTTGCCTTTTCTTTCCTGATTTCTACTGGAACCTGGCCCTTCCACGCCAGTGTCATGGCGATTACTGCAATTATCCTTCCATAATTATAGACCAGCTAATCTAGGTGGCCAGATCCTTTGACAAGAGTTGGGATCGCAACATCACAGCTGTTGCCATAGAAATTCAGTTATGTCAAAAGGCTTTCATTGTTACTGGTTTTGAACCTATAAAATAGAATAAACCCTGCAAATATTTATAGTTCAATCGCTTTTCCCTGTTCTCAGAATCTCTCACTGTGGTTGCAGTTTGAACTTGCTTTTTTTATCGTTACGACACTAATCTTAGAGATTTTGTTTGTATACAAACAGACATTACTGACTTGATTTCATTATAATTGAGAGCACAGCTGATTGAACACCACAAGCAAAGCTCCCACATTTTTGATATTTGCAGAGGACACATTCTCTGAGAACTGTTCTTCATTACCAAGTCTCTAGTCATTCTCTTGTAACCTATAAACAAATTAGCATGAAATCTCTAAAATCCTATACCTTTTCACTACCAACTCAGTTTTCAAATTAGCTGTTAGGTTTTATTTGTTTTCTTTTTCTTTTTTTCAGTGCTAGGATGAGTGCAAATTGGTAAATTAGAGCTATTTTTATGAAAAAGTTCACAAATCACTATTTCTAAACAAAAATACTAGTGGCTGCTTCAAAGCAGAGCAAGCCAAACCTACACCAGCTAATGAAGCCAGATTTTGTCATCAGGATTGCTAAATTAATTGAATTGACTTTGTAATTTTCTAGTTATTTCCGTCTTAGCCACTGACTCAAATCCAATCTATACTGCCTCATTCAATTTCTGACAAGTGGCTATTACTATAGCTAAAGGAACAATTCTGAGTCTATTAAGGAAGGATTACTTTTAATGTTCTAAAAATAGCTTTAACAATGCAATAGCAGATTAGTATAATGTCAAGTACTGCCAACCCACAATGATATTTCAGTCAACCGTGGACAGTATAGTCTTTCTGGATGAGGACTGTATTAGGCTATGTTGAGTTTTTGTAAGTTTTTTCTGTGATGTTTGTACAAAGACAAAAAAGCCTAGTGCACATCTTAGGGTGCATTGTCCATTAAGCTACACGTGGCTATATTGTTTCCGTATTAGAAAGAGGAAGTGGAATCATAGTGACTTCCTCTTAAAGTGGAAAATAGTAGACACAAATGGGCGACATAGTGCTTCACCATCCAATTACATTTGAATATAAATCATTTCACATTAAAAAATAAGCACACTTTTAATGCAAGCATTGGGTGTTTTTGTGACACAAACTGCTCAACTACACCAAGTTCTCCAGGCATAAAAATGAAGGTATATTAGCATTGCCTAAAATTTTTCTAAAAATCTTGGCCCCATTCTTTACTGTATATTTGGAGTGCATAGCGTTGGGTCCATGAGTCACCCCACAAACCACAAAAACACCATCTCAGATAGGGATGGTTTATTGACTGTACACCCTAATTCTAATCAACCAGGACCATATTCTGAGTTATGCCTTTGAACATCATTCTCTATCAACTTATAAAGGAAAAAAAAAAAACCCACAAAAATCACAGTGAATTCCTATGTAGGTGCAGGAAGTACTGCTCGGTCCTTATCTCTGACTCAAGCCATTTTTACAGTTCACATTAACCTTTAATTTGATGGGTCCAAAAAAAAAGCTTTGTGGAAATTCTTAAGATTAACAAACCTCAAAACATACAAAACATAATAGGATATGTGATCAGCATGACCTTGCTCTGAGTCGAGTAATTTTTCTGTGCCAGGTAGAAAAATTACAGCAACAATACAAAATAGTTGGTGGGCATGGAACAAAATGACTACACTTATGCTGGGGGGAGGTGCAGATCTCAAAATATATAATTTGTATTATTTCCTTGAGTAGTAATTATTATTATTATTTGTTTTTGTTTTTTCGAGACAGGGTTTCTCTATGTAGTCCTGGCTGTCCTGGAACTCACTCTGTAGACGAGGCTGGCCTCGAACTCAGAAATCTGCCTGCCTCTGCACAAGTGCTGGGATTAAAGGCGTGTGCCACCACTGTCCGGTGAGTACTAATTATTCTATATAAATTATTTATATAAATTATTATATATAAATGAATATATATACATTCCAATTTCAGCTTACTTACTTTTAGTTATCTGGAGTTTAAGCTGGGGCCTCTTCTTCATTTTGAAGTTATAATGTGTAAGTAATTACTACTACCTCTTTGAATAAAGTAGTGGTACTCAGAAAAATGGTATAAATGTGAAACCATTTTATGCATAGATGGGTGGGCTCAAGCTACTGCAGTCATGACCTTGACTGGCTTACCAACAGTCATCACACCACCATTATGGCCAATACCACTATGAATATCATCAATAACACCAGCATGGGTTATGCATACATCTCTTGATAATTGCACTCAATGTTTGAGAACATATTGGATCTTCCAGTTTTCATTTATACTTTTAGTATTTAAAATATTTTTGTAAAGCTTAAAACTATTAATATACTAAATTCTTAACCACCTCAAATTGCAAAGACATGTAACATTGCTAAAAGCTAAAATATATTATATGAAAGCTTAAAAACCTCTCCTTAGTCACCTTTTTCCTTGAGGGTGGGGAGGACTCTGAACTTACATTACTGGAACAAATGTTATAATAGAGTACTTGACACGTCATCACAGGGCAAAGCTGCAACATCACTATTGTTGAATACTGCTACCTGAGGACAATAGCCTTATCCAACTTCCAACTTGAAAGTTAATCTCAATCCTACCTAAAAGTGTGAAAAGAGTAATTAGACTGTTACCTGAGACCTACACACTCCTCCCTACCACTCACTCCAGCCCTGTGTCATTATGACTAAGATGAATATCGTGTCCAGGATTTGGGAGGTACTAACTTGGAAGTTTAATGGCGTTTCCATCAATACTGAGGTGACACACTATCATGAGGCTACTTTTGGTGTCATGGTACTAAATCTTATCCCTAAAATATCATTGGTTTGCCAAGTTGAATGTGGATGGCTTCGCGATTTTGGTCTCTTTTTATTTGGTCAGTATTCAAGGTGAAATGATGTTTGCCCACAACATACAAGAATTAATGTGTATAGCAGTAGCCTCAAAAGTAGAAGAGTAGCATTTTAAAAAGGGAGGTGCCATCTTTTAGGACTGGAACTCTCATTGAATCAGAGACCTTTGGACCTTGTTAAAGTAGGGAAACATGCTTGAAATCTCATTTCTGCTTATTATACCAGACTGCACTGCATCCTGTACAAGTCATTCCACAGCATCCCAGGAGCAGAAAGAATATTTATTAAAGTCTATTTCAGTATCTTAGTGAATCAAAAATGAGGAGAGGATGTTGGATACTAGGAAACTCTGACTCAATGTGAGTAAAGGAAAGAAAAGTTTTATGAAATCTCCAAGACAAATACTTTCTTGACTGCTAGGAGTGGGGCTGGACTGGCATTGCTCCTGCCTCAGTTGCCAACTGTGAAAGAGCTCAGAAAACACAAGTACCATCGAGGCAGTAGAGGACAGGCTCAGAGCTCAGCAACTTGCTCAGTTAATTCATTTTTGTGGTTGTTTATTTATTTTGTAATTCGAGGTCTATTCACCTCAAACTAAATGCAACCTTTGTTCTTACAGTGAGTTTCCTTTCCTTTGGTAGTTTTGCTTCTTGTTATAATCCATCAAAAGTAGCCCCCTTCTCTCTCTTGTTTTCTTCTATAAAATATCATCTAAAAATCTAAAATCTAAATATTAAAATATTATAATACTGATAATGATGAAAAAACAATCACTATTGACATTGATTTAAATCATATGCCTCCTGTCCTTGCTTTCATTATTCATATATTTCTCAAGAAAATTACCACCCACACACCATTTTAACTTGAGACTCTGCCATTTTCTTTCTGTCAATCTCTGACGAAATTCATTTCCTGTCATGAACATCTTCGCTGAATGTGTTATTGAAAGATCAATTACCAATTCCTCTCCCTTCATTTTGTTAAAAGCTAAACAACAATCGATTTATTCAAACATTCAGTCTCTGTGCAGTAATAATGTCCATTCCTGACAGGAAGGTCCTCAGATGTCACTAGCATGCTGTGTGCTTGGTCATTACTTCCCCAAATTGGTTTCCTCAGTTTCATACTTCAGGGCTATGCAGCTGACATGTGACTTCTGCCTGTTCTTACTCCTGAAAACAGTACCATCCTATTTTCATTAGTATGTTGGTACCAATAGTTCCTCCCCCCCCCCCGTCTCTGTCCTTCTCTCTCCCTCTTCCTCCACCCCTCCTCCTCTCTCTCCCTCCCTCCCTTTTTCTCTCTCTCTCTCTCTCCCTCCCATCCTCTTCTCTTTTGTATCTTTAATTTCCTTCTAAGTCTCAATCCCATTTAGCTCAATTCTTCCTTGATAACCATGTACAGATGTACCTTACATGATGTAAGATGGCAAGGCCAACATATTTATTTCTCCCCAAATCTGTTACTCCCTTAAATTACTATATATCAGGGGGAAAGCATGGGATATTTCATTAATTTTTGAAGCAGCAGGATTTAGAGTCATGTTTTACATTCTATATAAACCAACATACAAATTTACAAACAAAATTATACACACTCATGATTTTCTCCAACTAATTTATGATTTCTTCCACAAGCATCCACTTTGTCTCCTTCCCATAATTGCCATGCTGATTGTTTTGTTATATGAGAAGTAATATCTTAATTTCTCACCTTTTAATTCTCTTGCAATTTCCAATGCATTTGTCATAAAGTTGTCATGACGATGATATATATGAAATATAACATTGATAATATCACGTTTACTTTAAGATTTCTATTGCACTCAGAATAAAATATGAGCATTTCCCCTTTGGCTATTAAATTCTCTGACCTGTCTTAGCTTTTTGCTTCTTAGAATTCTTCAACATTCTGCTACTAAGGGTTCTCAGTTACATGTGAATGCTAAATATTTTCACATTATTTCATGAATTTCCTTGTTTTTTTCTCATAGTTTTCCAAATATATTGTTTATGATGGTTTTCTAAATTTAATCTAACATTTGTGGTCTCTCTCTCTCTCTCTCTCTCTCTCTATATATATATATATATATATATATATATATATATATATATATATATATATATATATATACCGTTTCTCTTTCTCCCTTCCCATTGGATAAATATTAGTCAATCACTTCAAATCAAAATATTCTGTTATCTAGTAATCAAAAGAGTTGAAAATTCATCAGGTCTCTTACAAAATAGTTTCTTTTGCAAAGGTTCCTCTGTTTTATTATTTAATTCCTTACACAGCTTCCTTCCCACAAATATTTGCACTATCTTTTAAATTTCATGAAGCCTAAATCTATCTTGATGGCTCAGATTTCTTTTACATAATTCTAGGAAAGTAACTATTTTAACCAATGATAAAGCATTCTTTTGGTTATCAATCGTGATTTTCATTTTGATTTAAAAAAACAATCTTTCTCTCTCTCTATCTATCTATCATTTATCATTTCTCTATTATTTATCTAAGAAGCCTATTGATAGCTATAGATTTTTCACAAGTAATGGAATATCTTGAATGTTTTCCATCCAGAGACCCAGTTTTTAATGTTTTGTTATGATATTGCTGTTCATAATCCCTACATAATTTGTCTTGTATGCTTTTAAGGGAATTGATAAATACAGAGAAAAACTGCTCGGAAGGTCTTTCCCACACATTGAAGCAAGCATTTGGCACATATTTTGCAAGTTTTGGTATTATCGCTTTTCTAATCTCAAAAGATTTGAGACCTCTTTTCTAAAATTACTGCCAGATGCACTTTGTACTAAAACACCAATGTGTGGAGCTTTCTAGGTCGAAACCTCGGAAGAACAGTTAGAGTATCATGTGAGCATGCTCTTTAATTATTCACACATTATTCTGAGCCAAGTGCTGCAATCCTTACTTCTGCAACTTGTAAGACTGAACTATTTCACCTTGTTTTTTTTAAACTTCTGATCCTCTTGATATCTCTTCTTCTTATATGTAAGTTGAAGTATAATAACTTTTCCCTTGCTTGTGTATTTTAGTTACATGAATAGCTGCTGATGTGACTGAATTTTTCCCCCATAGGATCAGTATGTCTTGTCAAAAGAAATAACTAATTCAACTGCTCTGGTGGCCAGTAAATAGCCCAAAACTCATTTATGTTGACAGTTATTTCTACAACATAACAAAAAAGCTGCCGCCTGGGGCATGACAATAGAAATTTGTGGTAATAATCTGGAAATATTTTGGAAGAGTAGGTGGGGAAATTGGAAGGGGTTGTATTAATCAGGGTTCACTAGAGTCACAGAACTTATGGATAGTCTCTATATAGTAAAGGAATTTATTGATGACTTACAGTCTGCAATCCAATTCCCAACAATGGTTCAGTAGTAGCTGTAAATGGAAGTACAAGGATCTAGCAATTACTCAGTCCCACACGGCAAGCAGGTGAAGGAGCGAGAGCAAGCGAGCAAGACTCCCTTCTTCCAATATCCTTATATGGTCTCCAGCAGAAGGTGTAGCCCAGAATAAAGTTGTGTTCCACCACACCTTTAATCCCAGATGACCTTGAATTTGGAGATTTCCCTGTCTTAATCTTCTGGAATCAATAGCCACTATGCCTCAAGATCTCCATACCAAGATCCAGATCAGAAACTTCTATCTCCCAGCCTCCAGATTAGGGTCACTGGTGAGCCTTCCAATTCTGGATTGTAGTTCATTCCAAATATAGTCAAGTTGACAATCAGGAATAGCCAGTACAGGGGGTGAAACAAGGAAGGGTATGGATGGGATATATTGTATGAAAGAAACATTAAAATGTAATTAATAATAATAAGAAGAAGAACAATCAGTAAAAACAGTCCCATATTCTTAATTCATCCCAGCAAGGACTCTACCCACAAAAAGCATAAGCCTCATCTACACCTAATCTAAATCAGATACATGTAAGTTTTGAAGTACAATTATTCCTAGAGTAAATGTATGTTCTAAATTTGAGGCCATAACACTAAGCACAATTGCTTCAAAAATAATTGGTGAGTCAGGAATAGGATATGGTCCATTCTGAAAACAAATATGCTTAGCAGAAGGAAGGTTGAGGACTCCTGACTCAGCAAAGTCTCTGAGATTTTTAATATTGGGGACAAATGTCTGTTAGACCATGGTTTGCCTTTCAAGTCTTCTAGTGTACAGATTCCCAGGCCTATCTGAGAAGCAGCCATGTCCTGAAGCTCTGATAAGTGGAGTTCCTCCCTGAAGAGATGTGCCAAGCAGGGGTCAAACATTATATCTTTGGCTTGCGCTCTCACCCAAAGACTCATGGCATATGTTATCCAGGCTATACAAAGTTCCGTGGTTGACCCCTCACGGTTATCTCCTTTGCTCTAAATTTTTATTTTTCTTGTTGTGACAGAACAATTTCAAGAGACAGGCCTCAAAATCTAAGAATTCTGAGAACCTTTCTTCATTTCTTACTCTTTGATTTCTCCTGGGGGCAATCTCTGTCATGGGTTTTCCATTTAACTCTATGTTAACAACTGAATTTATTTAGTCTGTTAGACACACATACACAATGGTCCCATCTTACAATGTGTTCTCGATTTTACAATAAAGGATTGTCATTAAAAAAACTCTTTTGCTTTAGTTATATCTCTTTAAATTAAATTTTTTATTATTATTGTATATTCATGCATATAAATCAGTGTGTGGGTGTGTAGAGTTCAGAGGACAATTTTGTTGAGTGATTTCTCTCCTATCTTTTCTTGTGGGTAATGTGGATTAAATTCAGATCCAAGGCTTGTGTGACACTACAGTAAGGGGTGCCTGGAAGTGGTGGAATTACAGAGTCTGGTAAGCTGTCATGTGGGTACTGAGAACTGATCCTTCACTCTTTGGAAAGTCAGCCAGTGCAATTAACTGTGTATCAAATTCTTCATCCCACCCTCATAATCAAGCTTACTTCTTATGTACCCTCACATGTAAGGAAGAGGACTACTCACTCATCTGTTCCCCTAGGAATACAGTAATTCCGTGATCTATCTCCATTATCAAGGGCTATAACACTTTGAGTATAAAGTTTCAATACATGCATTTTTAAAAGAGGGTGACATATTCATTTCATTGCAACCATCCAATAAAAATCTGAAGCACAATTTAAAATCATATATATATATACACACATATATATGCATGAGAGAGAGAGGAGAGACAGAAAGGGGGGGATAGTCACAGTATAACTTGTAGGATTGGTTTCCTCATTCTACCATGTGGGATCCAGCTACAAAATTCAAGATGTGAGGGCAGCAATGTCTCTACCCTCTGAGCCATCTTGCCGAACCTTGAAATAGGGGAGTAATCAACTCCTTTCTAATTGGGTCTAAAATCCATTCCACAGGATGAGACATTTACCTGGCATCATTATCTGACTAATAACCTGTGTCTAGACAAGTTTTAGGCCCTAAGTGTACAGCTACTAGTATGATGCTTTTTAATGTACATACTACAAACAGACATAATACCATCATTATATTTACAGGTCAATGCATCTCTCTCCTCAGAAATTCCTGATGATGTAAACCATCATTAACACGGTGACCAACATATGGCAAAGGTGCAGAGACTAAGGGACTACAGAACACTTAGCCCTGAATGGAACATAGACACAATGCAAACCACCCAAAGCTCAAGAATATGTTTAGAAGAAGGACAAGTAAGAATGTAAAGCTGAGTTGATGAGAACATATCTTCTGTGCCCATCCGAAGAACCGCATGCATGAACTCACAGCTATTTTAATAGCATGTGTAAAAACAATGCAAGCCCAAGACAGACCAAGAGAAGCAAGAAGAGAAGGTCTTGGGTCTGGGGGCACAGTTCCAAACCAAATGTGGACCTATTGATAATTGTTTGCTACCAGGAAGAGAGACCATGTTTGTAAATATGTAGCACTTGGAAGTTGACCACACTTCCAGGAATATTTGGGCAGCACAAAACTGATCTGAGATAGATAGTGTGATGGTTTGTATATCCTTGGACCAGGGAGTGGCACCATCTGAGGGTGTGGCCTTGTTGGAATAGGTGTGACCTGGTTGGAATGGGTGTGTCACTGTGGGTGTGGGTATAAGATCCTCACCCTAGTTGCCTGGAAGTCAGTCTTCCACTAGCAGCCTTTGGATGAAGACATAGAACTCTCAGCTCCTCCTGTGTCATGCCTGCCTGGATATTGCCATGCTCCCTCTTTGATGATAATGGACTGAACCTGTGAACCTGTAAACCAGCCCCAATTAAATTTTTTTTTATAAGACTTGCCTTGGTCATGGTGTCTGTTCAGAGCAGTAAAACACCAACTAAGACAGACAGACAGACAGACAGACAGACAGACAGACAGACAGATAGATAGATAGATAGATAGATAGATAGATAGATAGATAGATAAAGATAATGATACAACATGGATGAGTAAAAATGATGCATGGCTTGGGAAAGAGTGGAGTGAGGAAAGGGAAATTGTTCAAAGCATGTCTGAAAGTCTGACATTAATACAAAATAGGCAGTAGTAATCTATAGTATAGTTTAATCTTACAATATAGATTATATATTTTTGAGCTTATAAAACATACTTCTTTATTCTACTCTTTAGCATATGCACTTGAATGTTCTCGTCATATTGTATAAGCAAACAATGTAAAGGTATATTTTTAAGAAAAGCTTTGTCATTGCTACATTTTTCTTTCTATTTCAAATTCCAGAAATTTGTAGGCTTTGTTTAAAAAAAAATGGCAGTTACTAGTTTTACAACCTAGGAGGACTGGTGAATGCTCACATAAGGATGCATTTTGTTGTGTGCTTAATGATATATCTTCTCTCACCTCACATAAGAGAAACACGGCAGGGTTTTACCCTGACAATGTCACAGCTGTTTCACATTCCCTTCCTTAGTCATTCCCCAGTTTTTATAGCCTAAGCAGCTGTCAGCAGCAATGACTCTTTCTTTGTGAGGCAGGGAATGACTAAACTTATAATTAGACCTCAGTTATGAAAATGTAACTAGTTAATCATAGCCTTCACTAGGACCTTTTGCATTCCAAAGGGATTTGCACACAGCCAAGAATGGTGGAACAAATCAAACAAAGGGGTTGAGTCACTTCAGTATTGATTTTTCTACTTCACATACAAATATTCATCTTCAACGCATCACCCACAATTATCATTTGAACTGTAATTCAGCATCTTTAATCATTTAGAATGTTTACAGCACCTGTTACACCTTTATTCAAATTATGTGCCCCCTTCTTTCCTGAAATAATTTTTGTAACAAAAATGAAAAATACATAAACAAAACAACAATAAAAGCCATCAGAGCTTTAAAATAATAAAGTGCACCAATAAATAAATATGAATAAAACAATGAAATATTTAATTTATATAATGTTGAATTATGTTTTTTAATTTTTGAAATTAAGTTTAATTACATCATTTTTCCCTTTCCTCTTTCTACCTCCATGTTCTCTTTAAAATTCATGGACACATTTTTTCCTTAATTGTTGGTAGATACATCTATGTAAATGTATGCATACACACATAATATCCCAATAATTGTCCCAAATGTCTGACTATTGTTGCAGGCTGTTTGGTTCAGGATGAGCAATTTGTGTACAATTCTCTGGTTAAAACGATTTCTTCCATTCCCATCATAGCGTATTTTCCCTTGATTCTAGCACAGAGCAGAGACTTTGGGGGCTTTCTCAGGCACATTAATATGTCTGGCACTTGTGGTCTTGTTAAGATCATCACGCAGTGATCAATTTTAAATTACAACTGTAAGTTACTAGCAGGCTACATACTTAAAAAAAAAGTCCATTAATAAGTTTCACCTTAGATTGAAAATATTGAGCCTGGTCTTATTTGCCCTTCTTAATTTCTGTTTGTTTTAATTGAAAAGTATTTTTAAGCTTCAGTTACTGTAACAGAAAATTGTATTATTTTTAATGTTAGGATGTCTTTATTTTTAAGATTTTCATATGTATATTCAATGAAAAACTATCATAAACACCCTGAATTTTCTCTCTCTAATGGAAGTATAACATCTTCAAAATATTATGTCATTCAAAAAAAAAAAACAAACAAAAAAACCTTAACTTATTAATTTCAACTAGTGCTGCCATGCACTGGTATGGGGCAATCCACTGAATCTTGAACCAACCCCAGTAGCTACCCAGCTTTCAATAAATATTATTCCTCCTAGCTAGCATATTGCAACTGATAATAGCCAAGCCTCTATCAAGAAACAAAACTTACTCACAAGATACAAAAGGCTAACCTTTCCCTTTGAGCTCTGCTATTTCAGGGTGTCAACACAGACTTTATCTCTCTTCCCAGAAAACAAGGCTTAATAATATTTGGTTAAAATTTGATTCCTTGAACCATATAAACTAATATGAGTAATATTATTCCTCACATAAAGGAAATACATTCCTTACAGATGACTAGATGTCTTTAGACCCTTGGGACTTCGTCTAGAAGCCACAGTTCTGTGCCTTTTTACAAAATTTAACATGAGAAATACTCTTAGCTCTCCCAGGAACCTTAAGCCCATTGACTTTCTACCCTCCCTAATGGAACACTCAGTATTCCTTGCTTTTTTCATTCCTAAATTAGATTTTACAGATCATGAACTTGCTAACCATATTGAAGATGCTGTATACTCCTTGTTATCTCAACTTTTAAAATACTCATGGATAGTTTCCTAACTCTGCATTCTATTTTTGCCAACTGAAAGATTCTCAAGTTTAACAGAGCCAAAAAGGTTCCTCCAAAAACTTCCATGGCTTCCAGTCAGACCAAAAGATTCTAGCAATTTTGTAAAAACTAAATATAATTTGAAATTTAAGAATTATGTTACTGTCCTCAAATAATTCTTCCAAACACAGATTTTAAGCAATTTACTCCTTCTCCTTAATCATAGATAGCATAATAACACTCAAAAGACCCAACTCATGTCATGTCTGTCTCACAATATGGAAGCACACAGACCTGTGGTTGTAGAAGTGTCAGTCTTGGCTGAGCTGATGCAGTTTACAAAATCAAGAATTTAAAACTACAATCCCTGAACCACACAGAGATGGCAAATAACTATGCCAAACCAAAGGAGAGGAGAAGGGAGTGTGGAAGAAAGAAAGGAAAAGAGGAAATGGAAAGAGCACTATTTTTTTTCAATATTTCTATTGGTTATTTTATTTATTTACTTTTCAAATGCTCTCCTTCCCAGTTTGCCTCCACAAACCCCCTATCCCCCTCCCCTCCCCTGTCTCTACAAGGGTGCTCTCACCACCCATCTGGCCACTCTCACCCCAGAGTCCTAGCATTCTCCTATGCTGGGTCATCCAGCCTCTACAGGACCAAGGGGCTGCCCTCCCACTGATGCCAGTTAAGGCCTCCTCTGCTACATGTTCAGCTGGAGCCATGGGTTGCCCCTCATGAGTACTCTATGGTTAGTTGGTTTAGTCCCTGGGAGCTATTTTTTATTCAGCGGGGGGGGGGGGGGGTCTGGTTGGTTGATATTGTCATTCTTCCTATGAGGTTGCAAACATCTTCAGCTTCTTGGATTGGAGATGTGACTCAGCCGTTAAAGGCTAGGCTCACAACCAAACATATAAGGACAGAGCACTATTAGCAATTGTAAAATCTGAATAAAAGACTAATGCTGCTTAGTTCCCATTACTTTACCATAGACGGAGAAAGCAATAGTCTTAGGGAAATCCCAACGTATTTGTAGCTTCTATTGGATAAAAGTAAGCCAAAAGTCCAGCTGACTTACACTGAGGAAGTGAGTTATATTAAAAATACATAGGATCAGTATAGGATAAATTTATTTAGATCTACCATAGTTCTTAAAAGTTACCTTCTGTAATTGAAAACCTTCAGCCATTTCAGAATCATCAGTGATTAATTCAAAGAATTAGAATGAAGAGATTAGACTTCAATTTAGATTTAGACCTGAGTCCTTTCTAATAATCACATAACTTTTACTTAAGACCAATCCTAATATAAGATGGATTATTTGGTTATGTATAATCTACTTAGAATAACAAGACTGATCAAATTAGTGTACTTATTCCAGGGTATAATCGCCTTCCTTTCTCCAATCTTTCTTAAGTTGCCTATAGTTTATTTAGTAGTGCTGAGGCCTTATGGACTTTTATCTGTTAATTTTGCCATGTCCATGAGTGCTATCCTTGTGCACCTCATGTTTGGGAAGTCATGTTGACAAGACTTTTGGATTAGATTCTGACATTACTATGAGACATAGTCTCACAGAAAACTCCCAGATCCTTTGTCTCTTAATATTTTTCTGACCTCTCTTTCTCAAAGATTCCAGAGTCTTAGATGTGGGAGTATTTTGTGAATGTATCCATTAGGACTGAAGTCTAGAACTCTGTATTTTATTGGTTCTTGTTTTCTGCAGTGGCCTTAGTCTTTTACAAAGGGAAGTTGCCTTGATGAAGGGTAGAGACTGCACTATTCTCTGTGTATAAGGACTAATGTTCATAAATTACAAATAGGTGTTATGCTAGTTGTTGAAATTATAATTGTAGATTCCTCCTTGAATAATTATGACTTCACAATACTTAATTTTTAGCTAGGTTTCTAGTACCAGGAATGGCTTCCCACTCATTGATTGGGATTTTAGTCCAATTGGAGCACTATTCTTCAGCATCAAATTATGTGTGCTACTGATGCACCATTCAGGTTGTCCTGCAAAGCTGGTTATTAATGTGGTTGAGATGCATAATGGCTGAGTAGGATTCTGAATAAAATTTGGTCAATATTGTAAAATCATTTATTCATTATTATACAAAGAGATAACTAGACTCTGTAAGAAATTCACATCATAGAATATACTGAATACTGAACAGAAATCAAAAGCTTAAGGAATCTAATAATGTATTTCAAAATTAATGTGAAAAAATGAAGAATTACTTTCAGAAATATCACAGTATATATTGAAGTAAGTACTTAATATTCCAGGAACAGTGTGGAGTTCTGCCCAACTATTTTATGCCTATATCTTACTATTGTCATCTGCTCAGCACCTTGATAATGTATACATTTTTCTCATTTTTAGTATTTAGGATGTGGAAAGAGTTTTGGTCTGTCATTGTAAAGCTGAGACAATTGTATTAATTGACCTGGTCTTCTTTTCATGTGGACATTCAAATGGGAAGGGCTCTGATTCAATGGCTGCAATAAATTTTTTGTAGAACCACAATAAAATGTTCACTTTTTCCACATATAGTTGAAAATTTTTCCTTCTATTTTTTTCAGAAAAGTATAGTAGTAGATTTGTACCCTCCTCCTATAGATGGAAAATTTTCTTGCCACTTGTGGATTTCCCAGCGTTAGTTCATTTTCGTTTACATGACAAAGTCTGAAGAGTAGACCTTATTTACAAAGAAATTGGGTGGGCTCTCATTTATATAGACACAAAGGCATAGAACTAATACTTCCTCAAATATGGATGAAGAATCCCTAGCTATACCACATCATTGTGAATTGCTAAATGTAACAGGTGATCATGCCATAAAGCATTAACTCAGATATGGGAAGGCCCATATTAAAGTGGGTGGATACAGCTCTGTGAAGCTGGTTTTGAATTGTATAAGCAGGTTGGGGTAACATCAAGCAATGAGGAAGCTGATAAGCAGTAGGTTTCACTTCCTGCCTCCTGGTTTCTGCCTTGAATTCTTACCATGATTTCTTCCAGTTATGAACTATGATATATAAACATAAAAAAAGAAATATGTTCCTTCCCAATGTGCTTTGTTTTATCACAGCAATAGAAACCATAACTCAGAAACAACTCAGTCCAACTGATGGCGTTCTCACAAGTAACAACATATTATTTACAAAAGTGATAGGTCTTTTGCTACACAATCATGAACTCATGCATTCTCCTTATATCAGTACTGATGCTTCTGTTTATTTGAAACTGGTCCCAGACAGATCCTGCACTGATGAAAATAACAGTCCTACCATGTAGGTAACAAAAGACAAAGGAGCAAATTCTTCTTAATTATCTTCAAATTCTTCATTTGCTTTGTATTGTGATATTATTCTAAAATTTAAATATGTCCTCCAAAGAAAGTTCACTGTCTTCAAAAGCATCTATAATGATAAATGAACAGAACTACACTATTCTCTCCTCAGTGAAGTTAACCATGTTTAACAGGTTTTTTTTTTTATCGATCTTTTATTTTACTGTAGTAAATGTTTACATTACATATTCCCAAACTAATGTTCATGTGCAGGATAAAACTATTATGTGGTGCTTTGCCAAGTTCTCAATGGGTAGTAGTGAAATTGTCATATTATTTGATATCTTCACCCCCCCCCCAATTTCTCATTTTCCTCTTATAAGATCTAAAAGCATAAGTGATTTGTTTAGTTTTATTCAGAAAGGGAGATAGAATGAGTATCTAGGGGAAAAAAGAGCAATATGTCCAAGAAATGTATTTTACATGTGGCTGTGTGGGAACAATTAACATGGTCTTATTTTACTTTTGAGAAAATCATAAATTCATCATACATCTAGAGAAATTTTGTTCCTTCCTTTCATGGTCAACTCATCCTGTGCCCCACTTTCATTCCAAATTCATGACCTCTTCTTTCATTTTTAACTATCTTTGCCTCTGTCTTTGTCTCTCTGTCTGTCTCTCTGTCTCTGTCTCTGTCTCTGTCTCTCTCTTTCTCTCTCCTCTTTCCCTCTCTCACTCACTGAGGGGGATATTTATATGAATTGGGTTCATGGGTGTATGTGTATGCATTCATGTGTATAGATGGATATATAACCTACTTAGTTTGTGTAGCATTGCTTGTTGTATATGTGTCCTAGGCTGATCACTTAGTACTATAGAAGTTATGTGGGAGTTCCTCCCTAGAGAAAATTGATTCTCCCCATGTCATTAACCATAGCCCACCTGTAAGAGTTAATAAAATCCAGTAGGCAGAGGAATAAAGAGCCTCTCTGGGCTTCTTTCTGTGGAATCTATAAGTACTTAATCTTTCTAATCCCAAAATCTCAGTGTTAGAATTTGAATATATGAGTTTAAATAAGAAACTCATTCAGATGAATATATACCAAGGAACAACCTCAACTTGGATAGGTTCCTGAGAGATAGGGATCTGGGAGCAGGGAAAAAAAAAAAAACTGGAAGTCAAATCAGTGGTCCAAGCTAATAACCTTTGTTCTGCCTGAGACAGCTTTGCAAACTGCTTTCTCTGTTCTGGTTTGTTTGGTTTTTTGTTTGTTTGTTTGTTTGTTTGTTTTTTCCTTGAGATCTCTCTCTATTTCCTGGTCAAGGCAGTTTTCCAAGCAGTTATCTCCTGCTATTCTAAAAAATTTCTCTGGATAGCTCATCTCTTGCAGATCCCAAACCCAGTCTTTTATTTTACATATCAGTCTAGTCACTTAATCCAGGTTCCTTTTTGATTGTCCTATAAATCAGCATCCCATGACCTCAACTGCTTGATTCTTTTTTTTTTTTAATCTTTTTTTTCCATTTTTTATTAGGTATTTCGCTCATTTACATTTGCAATGCTATACCAAAAGTCCCCCATAGCCACCCACCCCCTCTCCCCTACCCACCCACTCCCCTTTTATGGCCCTGGCGTTCCCCTGTACTGGGGCATATAAAGTTTGCGTGTCCAATGGGCCTCTCTTTCCAGTGATGGCCGACTAGGCCATCTTTTGATGCATATGCAGCTAGAGTCAAGAGCTCCGGGGTACTGGTTAGTTCATAATGTTGTTCCACCTATAGGGTTGCAGATCCCTTTAGCTTCTTTGGTACTTTCTCTAGCTCCTTCATTGGGGGCCATGTGATCCATCCAATAGCCAACTGTGAGCATCCACTTCTATGTTTGCTAGGCCCAGGCATACTCTGACAAGAGACAGCTATATCAGGGTCCTTTCAGCATAATCTTGCTAGTGTATGCAATGGTGTCAGCATTTGGAAGCTGATTATGGGATGGATCCCCGGATATGCTAGTGTCTACATGGTCCATCCTTTTATCTCAGCTCCAAACTTTGTCTCTGTAACTCCTTCCAAGGGTGTTTTGTTCCCACTTCTAAGGAGGGGCATAGTGTTCACACTTCAGTCTTCATTTTTCTTGAGTTTCATGTGTTTAGGAAATTGTATCTTATATCTTGGGTATCTTAGGTTTTGGGCTAATATCCACTTATCAGTGAGTACATATTGTGTGAGTTCCTTTGTGAATGTGTTACCTCACTCAGGATGATGCCCTCCAGGTCCATCCATTTGGCTAGGAATTTCATAAATTCATTCTTTTTAATAGCTGAGTAGTACTCCATTGTGTAGATGTACCACATTTTCTGTATCCATTCCTCTGTTGAGGGGCATCTGGGTTCCTTCCAGCTTCTGGCTATTATAAATAAGGCTGCTATGAACATAGTGGAGCATGTGTCCTTCTTACCAGTTGGGGCATCTTCTGGATATATGCCCAGGAGAGGTATTGCTGGATCCTCCGGTAGTACTATATCCAGTTTTCTGAGGAACCGCCAGACTGATTTCCATAGTGGTTGTACAAGCCTGCAATCCCACCAACAATGGAGGAGTGTTCCTCTTTCTCCACATCCTCGCCAGCATCTGCTGTCACCTGAATTTTTGATCTTAGCCATTCTGACTGGTGTGAGGTGGAATCTCAGGGTTGTTTTGATTTGCATTTCCCTGATGATTAAGGATGTTGAGCATTTTTTCAGGTGCTTCTCTGCCATTCGGTATTCCTCAGGTGAGAATTCTTTGTTCAGTTCTGAGCCCCATTTTTTAATGGGGTTATTTGATTTTCTGAAGTCCACCTTCTTGAGTTCTTTGATTCTTAAAGAAACAACATAGATGACAAGCTAGCTGGAACTTGAAATTACTGTGTATGAACCAACCCTGAAATTCCCACTTCTAAAATGCTTGGGCCTATATATAAATACCCGCTGTCCCAGGCTGACGATAAACTAAGAAATCAGTTTACTTTTATAAGCATAAACAAAAATTTAGCTGGACATATTCTCCTACAATCATCTCTCCATAAGTCTTTTTATTCCTTCCTTATTATTTTTTGATAACTTGACTAACATTGCAACTGCTTCTGTTCTTTGTTTTTCATTTTTTGTTAGATATTTTATTATTTACATTTCAAATGTTATCCCCTTTCCTGGTTTTCCCTACCAAAAAAAAAAAAAAAAAACAAAACAAAAAACAAAAACAATACAAAAAACAAAACAAACAAACAAACAAAAAACTATCAAGTTCCCCTCCCCCTGCTCACCAATCCACCTGCTCCAGCTTCCCTGTCCTGGCATTACCCTACAATGGGGCATCAAGCTCTCTCAGAGCCAAGGACCTCTCTTCTCATTGATGTCCAACAAGGCTACATATGCAGCTGGAGCCATGGGTCCCTTCATGTATACTCTTTGGTTGGTGGTTTAGTCCCTGGGAGTTCTGGGGGTACTGGTTGGTTCATATTGTTGTTCCTCCTGTTGGACTGCAAGCTCCTTCAGCTTCTTGGATCCTTTCTCTATCTCCTACACTGGGAACCTTGTGGTCAGTCCAATGGTTGGCTGAGAGCATCCACCTCTGCATTAGTCAGGTACTGGCAGAGCCTCTCTGGAGACACATATATCAGCCTCATGTCAGCAAGCACTTGTTGGCATCACAATATTGTCAGGGTTTGGTTCCTGTATATGGAATGGATCCCATGTGGGGCAGTTTCTGGATGGTCTTTCCTTCAGTTTTTGCTCCATACTTTGTCTCTGTATCTCCTCCCATGGGTATATTGTTCTCCCTTTTAACAAGGACTGAAGTATCCATAATTTGGTCTGCCTTCTTCTTGAGTTTCATGTGGTTTTTGAATTGTATCTTGGGCATTCTGAGCTTCTGGCCTAATATCTACTTATCAGTGAATGTATACCATGTGTGTTCTTTTGTGACTGGGTTACCTCACTCAGGATATTTTCTAGTTCCATCCATTTGCTTAAGAATTTCATAAATTCGTTGTTTCTAATAGCTGTGTAGTATCCCATTGTGTAAAAATCTACCACATTTTCTGTATCCATTCCTCTGTTAATGGACATCTGATCTGGATTCTTTCCAGCTTCTGGCTATTATAAATAAGGCTGCTATAAACATAGTGAACATGTATCCTTATTACACATGGGAGCATCTTCTGAGTATATGCCCAAGAGTAGTATTGCTGGGTCCTTCAGTTGTACTATGTCCAATTTTCTGAGGAACTGCCATACTGATATCCAGAATGGTTGTACCAGATTGCATTCATACCAACAATGAAGGAGTGTTCCTCTTTCTCCACAACCTTGCCATCATCTGCTGTCACCTGAGGTTTGATCTTAGCCATTCTGTTTGGTGTGAGGTAGAATCTCAGAATTGTTTTGATTTACATTTCACTGATGATTAAGGATGTTGAACATTTCTTTAGGTGCTTCTCATTCAGTATTCCTCAGTTGATAATCTTTGTTTAGCTCTGTACTCCATTTTTAATAGTATTATTTGGTTCTCAGAGTCTAACTTCTTGAGTTCTTTGTATATATTGGATATTAGCCCTCTATCAGATGTATGGCTGCTAAATATCTTTTCCCAACAGACTGAGAAAAAAAATTAGGGAAGCAACACCTTTTACAGTAGTCACAAATGCTATAAAATATCTTGGTGTGACTCTAACCAAACATGTGAATGATCCATATGACAAGAACTTCAAGTCTCTGAAGAAAGAAATTGAAGAAGACCTCAGAAAATGGAAAGATCTCCTCCTACACTAGGGAATTGGCAGGATTAATATAGTAAAAATGGCCATCTTTCCGAGAGCAATATACAGACTCAGTGCAATCCCCATTAAATTTCCAACTCAATCCTTCATAGAGTTAGAAAGAGCAATTCTCAAATTCATCTGGAATAATAAGAAACCCAGGATAGTAAAAACAATTCTCAACATCCTGGACCTCAAGTTGTACTACACAGCAATTGTGATTAAAAACTGAATGGTGTTGGTAGAGGGGCAGGCAAGTAGAACAATGTAATAGTATTGAAGAACCAGAAATGAACCCACATACCTACTTGATCTTTTAAAATGGAGCTAAAACCATCCAGTGGAAAAAAGACAGCATTTTCCACAAATGGTGCTTTTGTTCATTTAGATTCATGGAACTCCTCATATAATTCATATTGTATCCTTACAGTCTGCATAGTTGAGAAATTAAATATTGTTTCACTCATGTTTTTAGAGTTCTTTTCCACAGCCTTAGTAGCTAACCCACCATTTACCATTCTACTGAGACATTAGCCATACCTTTACTTCCCTGACTCTGGCTGTCTCTGGTTACCATGGAGTTAGTAAGGGTTACAAGAAGGACATACCTAGCCCTGTTCCAGGGTACAAAACCATGTGACTTTATGCCAACAAGGACATGCAGCAATGATACCCCCCCATGTAAACGACTATAGTGTTCTGAAAGTTTTTCCTTTATTCTTCAATTTTATACCCTATTTTGTCAATTTGTATTAGATATTTTCTTCTTTTACATTTCAAATGCTATCCCAAAAGTCCCCTATACCCTCCCTCCACTTTGCTCCCCTACCCACCCACTCCCACTTCTTGGCCCTGGTGTTCCCCTGTACTGGGGCATATAAAGTTTGCAAGATCTAGGGACCTCTCTTCCCAATGATGGCTGACTAGGCCATCCTCTGCTACATATGCAGTTAGGACACGAGCTCTGGGGGTACTGGTTAGTTCATATTGTTGTTCCACCTATAGGGTTGTGTGAGGAGCGGGTGCAGCCACCATCCCAAGTTGGTGCCCAGGATGGCTGCTATGTCTTATGACCTGCGCCTTACCACCTCATTATCTCAGACTTAGCCACATCCCAGCTGCCTGCACTGCATAGATGCCATGCCTCGTCAGCTCGCCTGTCATCAGCTCACCTGGCATGTCCTGCCCTCAACCTTGCTTGTGATTTTCATTCTAAATTTCATGTAAATTCTAAAACATTAGCCTCTCGCTTTGGGATCACCTGAGCAGAGGCCAGCGAGATTGTCAAGACCTGTCAGGCCTGTGCTCCTTTATTACCTCAACCCTCCTTTGGAGTTAACCCACGAGGGTTACTCCCCCTACACATTTGGCAGATGGATATAACTCATTCTGCCGAATTTGGAAAATTACAATTTGTTCATGTTTCAATTGATACTGCTTCTGGAGTCATTTTTGCTTCTTTGCATACTGGAGAAAAGGCCTGTCATGTCATTATTCATTGCTTTGAAGTATGGGGTGCTTGGGGTCAACCCAAAAAATTAAAAACTAATAATGACCCTGCTTATATTTCCAATACTCTTGTTAATTTTTGCAAGATGATGAGCGTTCATCTTATACATGGTATTCCCTATAACCCTCAGGGGCAGGGAATAATGGAATGTGCTCATCTTACCTTAAAAGAATGCTTAATAAAACTAAAAGGGGGAGTTGCCCTAGGGGCGACTCCCCGGGAATGCCTTTCAATAGCCTTATTTACTCTTAATTTTTTAAATAAAGATAAATTTGATTGTACTGCTGCAGAGAGATTCAGTAATCCTGATGCATCTCAGAAGGGAACTGTTATGTGGAAGGACATGTTGGATGGCCAATGGCATGAGCCAGATCCAGTGTTGGTGTGGGTGAGAGGGTCTGTTTGTGTTTCCCCAGGACCGCCGCCAGCCGTTGTGGGTACCTGAATGACTGACTGAGTGCTGAATGATGACCAGAGGTATGATGCTGATTCACCTGGGAATACTGATGATGGTGACAGGCTGCAGGAGTGAGGAGCTACAATGGGGCATCATGTTGGTGTTTCCGAAGCCACTACCCTTGACCCATTCCGCTCAAGTGTTTCCTCGTTTCTTTACCCCCAATGCATCTTTACAGCTATCCTTTTTACCTGATGATGAAGGAGTGGCACTGGTGATTGAACCTCTCCAGCTTGCCCTGCCAGGGGTATTATGCTTTCAGTTTATTGTAAATATTTCTCAAGATAGTGTGTGTGCAATTGTATAATCAGACTGCTGCATGGTTTGATAGACCTTTTTAATAGTTCAACCTGAGCTAATACTACTTGGATCAGAGGCACTTGGCCTGCGATACCCAAGGGCAATGCTAGCATTCCACCCCAACTACGCTGGGCCCCGTTTTGCAGAGGCGTACTAGACTCTTTGCCTCCATGGATTGGATGTCAATCCCAGAAGGCCGATTGGGCGGTAAAAAGTATTTTACGTTTTCTCCACATATCAGTACCACACATAATCAAATGTTTGCAGGTTATAATTGGACATATCAAAGCCCAGCACAATGAACAGCTAATAATCCTTTTAATGTATGGTTGTTATGTGGGGTAAATGGAAGCTGTACTGATTTGTCACCTCTAAGTATACTGACAAGAGGGGCCTGGGGAAATGCTAGTTTTTATTGGAACGGGTCTGATTTGTTTGAAAAATTCTGTGAGTGTTTTGGCTTTGAAAAAAAAAATATGTATTTTGTGCCTATACCTGTGTGTGTGTGGCCCCCTTTTGTGTTTTTAGTATATAATGGTAGTTATGATAATGAGTTTATTAATCGTGGTAGTGATAATTGCTTTTATAGTATGTATTGGAATGCATCTGTATTTTCCTTGGCTGTGGTAACCCGTCTGCCTAGATTTGTACCCTGGCCAGTGCAAGCTCTATCTGTGGTGACACTGTTTAGACCTAAAAGAGATTTTGAGATTACCACTGCCAAAGTCACAGCAATATTGCACCTCAAGGAATGGGTTGTCATAGGAGGGCTGGCAATCATCTGTGTTGCCACAGGAGTAATGGCCCTGTGGTGCATTTGCCGTATGCAAAAAAGGCATACCCATGCGCAGGCACTGTTGATTCAGGCATTTGCAGCCGTAGAGCTGGGACAATTTCCTCAAGTGTGGCTTGGCATGCTAGAGAAGTAGTCAATGATGGGTAAGACTCCTTGGAGGTGTTACCAACCTAAAACAGGGACCAGATCCACTGCTGTCTGTCCTCCCGATGACAGGTAAGAAGCATATTCGCAGGGGGCAACCTAAGACAGGCATTCTCTCTGCCAAAATAATAAATAAGGGGGAGATGTGAGGAGTGGGTGCAGCCACCATCTCAAGATGTCGCCTGGGATAGCTGCCAGGTCTTATGACCTGCGCCTGACTTCCTCATTAGCTCAGACTTAGCCACATCCCAGCTGCCTGCACTGCACAGATGCCATGCCTTGTCAGCTTGCCTAAGGTGTCATCACTTGCTGTGAACCTATGGACTGCCATTACTTGACTGGGGTGATTGGAAGGAGTCAGTACGGTATTTAAGGCGTGCCCCAGGGTTGTTCAGGGGATTCTTGTTCCTGCATTGCAATGCTAAGTGTTGCTGAATAAACCTGCTTGAAGAAGGACAACTTGGTGTTGTGTCTTTCCTGCTGGTCGGGGTGGATGCAACAGGGTTGCAGACACCTTCATCTCCTTGTATACTATCTCTATCTCCATCATTGGGGGCCCTGTGTTCTATCCAATAGATGACTGTGAGCATTCACTTCTGTATTTGCCAGGCACTGGCCTAGCCTCACATGAGACAGCTATATCAGGGTCCTTTCAGCAAAATCTTGCTGGCATATGCAATAGTGTCTGCATTTGGTGGCTGATTATGGGATGGATCCCTGGGTGGGGTGGTCTCTGGATGGTCCCTCCTTTCGTCTTAGCTCCAAACTTTGTCTCTGTAACTCCCTCCATGGGTATTTTGTTCCCTATTCTAAGGAGGAATGAAGTATCCACATTTTGGTCTTCCTTCTTCTTGATTTTCTTGTGTTTTGCAAATTGTATCTTGGGTATTCTAAGTGTATGGACTAACATTCATGTTGCATCCTTATATTTTGTATAGTTGAGAAATTATAATTTTGTGCTCAAACTTTTAGAGTTCTGATAAGTGGATATTATACCCTATTTTTCAAATGCCTGAATGACAGTCTGAACAATAAATCCCCTTCAAGACGGCCATTAATCCCGTGGAAAATAATTCTAAATGTGTAAGTACAAAAATATAATTTCTCAACTATACAAAATATAAGGATGCAACATGAATGTTTTAAAAGGTGTCTTTACTTATCAGAGCTCTCAGGGATTTATTTGGGTCCTTCTTGCCTATTGTTCTCATTTTGATGGTCCTAATAAAGAATATTTAATTTGGCATTTTTAATTAAAGGATATTTAATTTGGGATATTTCCTAGGATTTTCTTTCAAGCCTTTCGATCTAGTGATCTCTTATTGCTTAATTTGGAGGTGATCTCAAGGATATTTTTGGTTACTACCCATTTTTGTTTATCAAAATAGTTCATGTTGCCTTACATATCTTTATGTCAAAGCATACCTCTTCAAAGAACGACATTGTTTATGCAATCCCCTGCCACAAAGCAACCTTCACTTTGTATGATATACTTTTGGTGCTCTGAATGATGCATGTTTTGTCAGAAAACCTTCACCTTCTCCTCTATTTGGCAAAGGACTATAGAAAACACTAATCCTTGATTAGGGATCAAGCCAGAACACGAAGGGATAGAGTCATTATAATCACTCATGGACCTCTTAGATTCCTTTTCCTATTCATTAATGGACTCCAGCCCAGCTTTCAGATATTTATTTGTGCCAAGCAATTTTAATTATAAATATTAATTTTGTCTCTTCCATATTGTGGAAAAAATAAAATGTTGTTTTTATGTTTTAAGACTTTGCCCTCTTCTAGCCTTCTTTTCACACAAATAAATGCATTTAAAAAAAATAAAACAATGTTGTGCTTTCACATTTATTTAAAATGTCTTCCTTCTTACTGAAAACTTGACCATCTGGTGCCTTCCCAGGCCTGGCACTTTGTGTTGTTTTCCATCCAAGCTCTATCTATCCTTGCTGCTTTTATGCCTCATAGAAGTGGACGTTGGTCCTCCCTGTTGATCCTCCACTGTGTGCCAAGTCTAACAGATGTACTAGGAGAATATGAATCTGAGAGGAATCTTTGCCCTTTCTCTTTTACCCAGTCTTGGTCTCTCATTTACTCTTTGACTTGCTAATTTGCTATTCTCTCAAAAATTATGTTATTGTTTGTTTAGTTTGCTTTTCTACTTACTAATTTTTCATTGGTTCTTAATATAAGTATTGGTTTTCAATCAAATTCAGCAACCAAATCTAGTGTGCGAATGCATGCCTTAGGGAACCTGTTCCCTGAAGTAAATTCATCAGGAAGAATATCTTAATTTAAGAAAATCATAATTGATATCTATACATTAACATTAAACAACAGAGTTCACTAATATATATTTTGTTTCATTCTTGTTTACAGAGTTTTCATAGAGTAATTGTCTACATGAAACATTCTACCTCTTCAGGTATTTTGATGAAAGAACAAAGGGAACTCAACCTTTAAGGAGCTTTCTTTTAATATAAATGAATGGTAAGTAAACAGAAAAAAAAGTACTTTGTGTAACCTGGTAGGCATGGAATAAGCTGCTGTAGTATTAGAACAAGGTGATATCTGTAGATATTTGTATTGTAAGTAATTAATCCTGAATATTCCTACCTGAGGTTAAAAAAAAGAGCTATTTGTATTTCAGATATAACTAGGTTATGGAGTACTCTTGGAGAAAAGCCAAAAATCATACTCTTAGGTCATATACACTAATGAGTGATTCAAGAATTCTAATGTCTCAGGTCACATTCCTTGAACTTCAACCAGCTAAAAGGCTTAGCTCAACCTGAAGATGGATCTGGCTGCTTTACATTCTCTTTGCTTTTTGCCTCCTCCTCCTCCTCCTCCTCCTCCTCCTCCTCCTCCTCCTCCTCCTCCTCCTCCTCCTCCTCCTCATCCTCCTCCTGCTCCTGCTTTTCCTCCTCCTCCTCCTGCTTTTCCTCCTCCTCCTCCTCCTGACATTCTTGTCTTTTGCTAGTTAGTATTTTGAATTTCCTCACAAATACTTCCTTAATTGCATTAAATAACATCCTTACAATGAGTCTAGTAAGCCCTACCAGCGTGTAAAATTATACTAAATTGAAATGTATATTAATTTAGAGCATTCTAACGAATGGAGCATATTACTATTACATAACAGTACATATAATTGTATTTATACACATATATAATATATAGATAGAGATACAGATTATGTAGATATAGATTCTATAAATATAGATATATACATTTAAGTATAGATCTGGATAAATATAAAGATAGAGATATAGATCGATATAGAGATAGGGAGAGATAGTGATGAGCATGGTAGAAATAGAGATGGAGGTGGAGCTGGAGCTGGAGATAGAGATGGAGGTAGGGATGGAGACAGAGATGGAGTTAGAGATGGAGATAGAAATGATACAGATAGTTAAAGAAGTTAAACCACTTGGGTTTAAAATGCTTCCAATAAGAATCACAGACCAAGAAAACCTCCAAACATTTTTTATTACATATTTTCTTTATTTACATTTCAAATGTTATCCCCTTTCCTGGTTTCCACCCCAGAAACTGCCATCCCATCCTCTCTCCTCCTGCTTCTATGAGCATGTTTCCCTCACCCACCTACGCTCTTCTGCCTCCCTGACCTGGCATTCCCCTACACTAAGGCATCAAGCCTTCACAAGACCAAGGGTTTCTCCTTCCATTGATGCCCAACAAAACCATCTTCTGCTACATATATGGCTGAAGTCATGGGTCCCTCCATAGGTCATAGTTGACTCTCTGGGATTTTTACAAACCCAGATGATGGGTGATTCACAGTAGACATGATTTAAAAGTTAAGAATGGGAAGCAGTTAAACCATCCAAACCATGACAAATACCAGAATAATGAGATATCCTTAAATGTGCCAGAAAAGATGTCCTCATGGCAGTGGTAACCAACAACTATTTAATTTATTCAAGACCCACCCAACAGAAAGTAAATCACTCCTTGTGATGAGCTTCTTGGGGGTAGTGAGGTCTTTACTATTACAAAAGAATCTAGTGATGTTACTGTGCTAAAACAGTACATTTTATAACATGATATTGTAGATAAATGTAGCTGACAACCTTTATCAATGAATTACATCTTTATAACAAATAAATCATCACAGAAAAACCCAATGGACAGAAAAAAAAGATATCAATGGCTTGTGTGGGGCTCAACCCCTATGGATACATTTATATCACAGTTTCTAAACCTATGTCTCAGGGAACATCTGGGAAGGGGCAACAGAAAATTGAAACAATGTGAATATGAAGAAGTCTGGAATGAAACTCAAATTCTTTAAACAGGTGACCTTCCATTCATATTTTTACTCCATGTATCATAAAATATCTCATTTTGACTATCCTTGGATTAAACCGCAGTATTGCTTCCCATACTTCACTTCAGGTTGGAAGGTAAACTGTTTATTCTTATCTTTGCCAGCTCTTTTAAGGTACTCTGGAGTGATGGAAAAGACTGTCACTGCCTTTATGGCTTACTAGCCACAGATGTTCATTTCTCACAGTTTTTAAGACTGGGGCTTTGAAGTCAGAGTGCCAGCATCGTAATGTTCTTGTGACGACTTCTGAATGGCAGAATAGAGGATGCTTGTTATTTTCTCACAGATCAAAATGAGAATAAGTACCAATTTTTTTTGTAAGATTAGGAATCAGCTGTACAAGGATTTGATTCTGGTCTAAGAAACTGTCAGAGACAAAAATTCACACTATCAACAACTCATTCAGATTGAAAATTCTTCATATTAAGTTAATGGAGAGGTAACACAGCAAGGGTACTGAGGCTCATCCTTGGCAGTACACATTTCTGCAAATCATTAGGTTGTCCATTTAATTTACTTTATTCACACAAGATTTGGTGCGGTCTGTGTAGTATGAACCCACACTTGATTTACTTTATGAATTTATTCAATGGAGTGGGTTTGGACGTGTTAGATTTATTTTCTAAATGTGACAATCTTGACTCAATTCTTTTTGTCATAAACCAATGATGAACCAATCAATCAGCCTTAATTTAGAAGGAAAACAAATGCATATGGACAAACAATGTCTACTAAAGCTGAACAGAACCACAAATGCTAGGTAGAATGCAGTATGTACAGGCCAACTATTTTGAGTTTCATTTTGATTGAAAAGAGAGAGTCCTGTGTTTCTTCACCAAACCTGACTAAACTGAAACATATTTCAGTAGTGAAATTTGTTGGGAATACAAAATTTTCCATATTTATCAAGACAGGAAATTAAAATGCAAATTGATTTGCTACATGAATGCTATCCAAAGAATTGGGGAGCCTGAAACAAAATGTCAGACTCAGTAGCAAGGAAAGATGTAAAACAAAGGACAGTTACTAGATACCTAATATGGTGCTATATTAGGAGGAAAAAGACAGTTGTCAGAAATAATATTCAAAACATTTCAAAACTATGTTTATCTGCAAGACCATACTAAGGATCAGAACAATATAGACTCAGGCCAAAGACAACTTTGAAAGAACACATACTATTCCCCTTGTTATACACATCACTTTGTTAAATTATTAATTTCCCTAACGTGATTTCTAATAAGTCCTAGAGCAGTATAAAGTAATTTAGTTAAATAAGAATGAGGCCATAGTTTCATTAAGCCAAGCAGACTAAACATACCTGAAATTGTAAGGTAAGCATAGAGGACTGGGTAATATTTAAAACAAAAACAAAAACAGTATTTGATTCTTGTATGCAGAAGTAAAAGGAACAAAGGTGATGGATTACATTTTATTAATTAAAAAATAATTGTAAATATAAGCAATGCTTTTGCTTCCTCTCTGCCATTATCTGTGTCATTAAATATACTGTCTGAGAGAAAGTGAAATGCTATTGCAAATAATATAGTTTTCCCAGTTTCTAGAGATGATGTCATCTCCAAACTTCAGTTGTGGCTAGGAAACTGAATGGAACAGAGAATTCCTCATCCAAAAGAGGGCTATGAGTCAAAGAGCATGGTGGGAAGAGTGTATACCCTCAGGAAGAATGATGACCTAATAAACAGAAAAATTGTTTTCCACGTGGGGAACATTGCTAAATGTGCTCAAATTCCGTAGTTCCTAAGAACCAATACCTCTTTACTGAACGTGTGTTTTTCTGTGTGATGGTGCATGTTGTGTTTGATAAGGACTAACTCCCTGTATCTTTATCTACCTGTCAAGAGTATCTGTGTCTACAACTAAAGACTATTAAATGTCTCCGTATATTGAGCCTCAGTTCATTACTGGATAAAATGGGGATACTTTGTTTAGAACAAAGCATTTTTTTTCAATGATGAAGAAATAGACATGCACATTATAATAAGGAGAATGGTATGGTTTCATCAATGTCTCTCTTCTTTCTCTAAAAACCATTTCTCTAAGATTCTCTAATCCATTCAAAACTGCTCCAATAATTCTCTAAGAACGATCCCTATCCCACTTTTGCTATGTTTCATTATGGACTTTGCAGTGTCTCTCCCCATCCTTACCCACAGAGGATTAAATATATGACCCAAGCTTTGATGCACTTCTGTGAATGGAGTGATCCATATTTTTCCTCCCCCCCCCCTTTGGCTCTGTCATCAGAACACCATGGACCAGCTTGGGAGGGGGGAGGTGACTCTTTTACTGGTACTCAAGGATATGAAGACATAATGAGAGCAGCCAAGTCCATCCACTGCCAAATTGTAAATTCCTGAGTATAAGTGACTGTGACTGAATCCAGGAAAACTCTTGGTTGCAAGAAAAAGGAGTTTTATTACAGACTTGTGTTACTTATTTTGCTGTCATATTACCCTGCGTCTTCTTATTTGTTTTGGGTGTAGTTCTATTTTTATATATAAAACTATTTCCTCACTTTTTTTGTTCTTCTATTAACTATATCATCTATTAGCCGGAATGTGCAAGGCTTCCATGCCTGATTCTTCTCTTTGTATTTCTAAAGCTGATTATACCAACACTAGTGCACAAAATATGTGCAAAATTATTTATTGAAGAAATAGTGATTTAAAGTAACACATATATGTGGATATAAGTAATATATAATCACAGAAGGTAATATTCAAACATATGTAGAGTTTAAAAATTAATTAAAAAATACTCACCAAGTTTCAAATTCTATTTGATTGAAAACTAGGCATATTTACACTCCGTTTCAAAGTATCTGGTGCCAATTCTCTACCAGAAGTGTCTGTGTTTCAACTATTATAAATTAACTTCACATACCCACAAACCATTCTAAAAGTTTAAACTTTTATTTCATTGCATTTACTTTGGCTATAAAGATAGTGAACGGCTCCCTTTTCTGTTTGTCTCCCACTGCTTTCTCAGGATTTATTGTTTTTCGGTTATCAACCCACGAATTTCTGCTGCTACGGAAGGGATGCATCTCACTGAGGTTATTATCCTTTGACATGAAGAAATATTGCATCTATTCTTTGCAGTGCTTTCTTCAATGCTCCAAGTGTTTCCTTGTCCTATATCACTCAGTGTCTGTCTCAGTCATTTGGGCTTCCAATCACTCCACGATGGAATCAGGAATATTTCTCTCACTCGTATCCTTTATCCTCTGTAGAAAACAAGCTGCTAGAATAAGGACCAGTTACACTGTCTTGTAACATAAAGAAATCTCTTATGGACCACATGATATATACATTATGCATTTCTTCTAAGAGAAGAGATAAAATCATTTTTTATAGAATTCAATTAACTATCCCCATATAGCTCAAATTAGTCTTGAAATTGAAATTTACATGTAGATTCATCAACAAATAGATTACCTGAATAGTAAAATGTACTATATATATATATGTGTATATATATATATATATATATATGTGTGTGTGTGTGTGTATATATATATATATGTGTGTGTGTGTGTGTGTGTGTGCATACATACATACATACATACATACATACATATATATATCTCCATATATTCTCAGGTTATCTTTCTATCAACTTTCTGAAATGAATACAAAAATCACAATTTTAGAAGGAAGAATGACTAAGACCTGGGCTGAAGGGATGGTTCAATGCATAAAGACTCCAGCCTTACCAGGGAGGTTACCTGAGTTCAATTCCTAAATCTATATTCAGTGATATATGTGTGCAATTCCTGAAAACCTAATGAGAGAAAGAAAGCCCAGGGCATAAGTGCTGAGAAGCTCACTAGCCACCTGGCCTATAATATATAGCACAGAATCAAAAACAAGAAAGGAAAAAACAAACCACAACAATGTGTAAGGCAGGACACGAATCATAAGCCTTTCCTCTCAACAATACATGCACACACATGCAACAAATAAACAAATGTTATTACTAATAGCATTGAATGTAGAAATATAAATAAAAGAAATACATATGTAAAACCTTATTTCTTCTGCTATGCAGATATATTCACATTCATCTTATCAATAAATATTCTTCAAAATTATAATTTCAGTATCAGTGGGAAAAGGGGACCTTTTTAAAAGAGTTGAGTTTAGAAAATTGAACATTTCCCCAACTGATTTATCTTTCAGACTCCGTTTCTATTTAAGATCCTAAAACACTTCTATAAATTCCTACATAGAGATGTGTACTCTTCTGCATCCCTTAACCATATGGCTTGAGTTAGTCAATAATACATGTGTGGTGCTAGAAGATATTGCTCTGGTGAAAAAATCTTAACTGCCAGCTGTGATTTCCTGTGTCTTCCTCCCACTTGCTGTTACTGGAAGTAGGGTCTACGTGCACTCCTCCTATCCAAATGCTTCACTGGAGTTAGTCATCTCAAGTCCTTAGTTGGTCTGCAAGAGATATTACATAAGCTTTGGTTACCGTCAATCATTAAGCTAATAGATTTCTTTCTTTCACAACATGAATCAAAATAACAGTGAGCAACAAATATAGTATTTCAACAGGTAGAGTTATATATGAGTTTAATTTACAGTCTTCAAAATAAATCCCATTCTTCTAAAATGAAATCCTCATTATATAGCTAGATATATGTCAGATACATTTGAATTTTATATTCCTGGTTCCTTTCTAGAAAGCTAAGTGGTAAATTTCTCATGTGAAGTTCTAAAATTTCCTTTTCACATATTTATATTATAAATTATCATATGTGTATTGTATGAACTAAAACATATTTGATAGATACTATATTTTAGGAAGTGAGTATTAATAATTTTGAAATTGTGCCAATTAATAAAATAGACAAATCACATTTTAACATGCATAATGCATTTCTGTGAAGACTTTTAAATCATTTATATGTTTAGAAAAATGTATTAAAGAAATTGAATATTAACATATATTAATAAAGTTATGCAATTAATTTCATTTCAATGAAACACTTGCAATTATGGAAATTTGAGGAAAGTTTGTATAACAACATAAAGTGTCCCTTTTTAAGCTTGCAACATGATTAGGTGTGCTATGAATTTTAATGGATTAATTAGCATTCATGTCTTCAATAACTATTAATTATGTAGGTTTTTAATTAAAATAAATTAGTACTATTTCAAAAAAGTGAAAGTTTTCCTTAAACCACCAATGTGCTCTATAAAATATGTATAACTTTTGTTTGTTAAATTCATTCAAATATCTTGCATGTATATAGGTATAATCAATAATTTTGCCACCTTTCATCTTTATGAATATTCCAAATTGAGATTTGTCTATTGAAAACTAATGAGCTATGTATTTATAAGTGACGCAAATTGACAAAAATCTGTACTGCTTAACAGTCTTCAATGAAAATAATTATAAGAAAAGAAACTGTAGCTCCAATCAACTATTGTGTCCTTAATGATAGGCATGAGCTATTGACATGAGACTAGAGAATTTTGAAGTTGTAAATATCCTTATTAAATTGAGCTTTAAGCTTAAAAATAAGTTCAAATATTAAATGGCCTTGTGTAAAAATGTATTAATTTACCATCAAACAGTCTCTATATAATTAAAAAGGTGAACTCAGAAAGAAAATAAATCTATACTTTAGGCAGTGGTTTTTAGAACTATAAATCACCATGAATATTGGTCACAACAACTCTGATTTTAAAGAGACTTAATGTCTCCAATTTATCTATTTACTATTTGATAGACCCTTTGTTAATTTCTCTCCTGACCCTTCTTTACCCAAGAAAGCAATTTCCTTCTTGGTTGAGTCCTCTATGTGAATGACTACATTTCATTTTGCTGTCTGAGAATCCACTGGGATCATTTTGTCTTTTCTTTCTGTTATTAATGAAGAAATATGTGTCATTGGTGTGCGTGTGTATGTGTGTACGTGTGTGTATACGTGTGTGTTTGTGTGTGTGTATGTTTCATTGTGGTGTGCTTGTGTTTGTGTGTGTCATTGTGACATGTATGTGTTTATGTGTATGTGTGTGTGCATGTGTGTATGTGTGCATGTGTGTGTGTGTTTGTGTGTGCATGTGTGTGTGTGTGTGTGTGTGTGTGTGTGTGTGTGTGTGTGTGTGTGTGTGTTTGTATTCTTTTAATACTATATCACTTTGAAAAGCTCCTGGGAGTTAGAGGACTTTACTTAGAAATGTCAACCACTTCTTATAAACACATGCATTCAATTTTAGAGAGATGAACATAACATTCATTTATTCCTTGGTATCATTGGATGAAGCTTAGATGTAGAGGTTTCTGCTGCTCTTTAGATCAAAGACAGTACATGTGTGATATCTGGTCTGAAATTGTATCTAGATGCAGGGATTCTTGTGATGCCACTAAATTTTTGTGTTTGTGATATTTATATAAAAATTGAGTGAATCAAATGAAAGATGCAATGAAAACTGTCAGAATTTAGAGATTTAGCTAGTATTCAAAAGTGTTAGAAAAATTGATCATCAAAGAGTGAAAGTGCATTCACAGTAATATTGAAAATGAAATGTAAGAAGTAAGGAAACCTAAGTGTGGATTTCCAAAGTGATACTGTGATATGATCTGTACCTTTTGCCAACACAGCTCTCTCTTTATATATTATTAGTGAGATCTTCAAACATCAGGATTCCATCTAAAATACTCCCACATCCTAACCCATCTGCCTCTCTTTCCCAATCTCTCTCTCTATTTCTCTTTGTCTCTGTGTCTCTGTCTCTCTACATATACATACATGCATGTGTGTATGAGTTTGTGTGTTCAAATGCATATAGGAATAAAGCAAAATGCACTGATTGACCAAGACTGACAATTTGCTGCCATACAATCTGTGTGGGAGATAATCCCTAGAGAAAACTCTTTCTCTCTAAGAAACAAGTTATTCATTACTTCTTGCTCTTCAAGGAGGGGCCAGTGAGTGGAGGATTTCCCCCTGCACGTGAGAGCCTGTCAGCTGATCTTGTTCAGATAAAAAATTTGTTTAGATATAATGGATGCATTTTCTTGTAATGTGTACAGGATCCTGAACAGAACACCGATGGCATAGATCTAAGATCAACAATTGATAAATGGGACCTATAGAAACTGCAAGGCTTCTGTAAAGCAAAAAAACACTGTCAATAGGACAAAGTGGCAACCTACAAATTGGGGAAATATCTTGACTAACCCTACATCCAATAGAAAGCTATTATTTAAATATATATAAAGAACTCAAGAAATTAGATTCCAAAAAACCAAATAACCCAATGTTAAAATAGGGTACAGAGCTAAACAAGAATTCTTATAATTGAGGTTTTCATTCAGGTTGAGGGTTTTAATCCATTGTCATCATGCTGGAAAACACTGCATCTTATAGGAAGACATGTTACTGAAGATGTACTTACAAGTTCTACATTTAGATCAGCAGGCAGCAGGACTAGAGAGACACTGGGCCAGGGTTGAGCATTTGAAACCACAAAGCCCACCCCTATAAATACATTTCCTCCAGTGAGGTCATATCTATTCCCCAAAGGCCACATTTCCTAATCCCTGTCAAATAATATCCCTGCCAAATGATGAAGGATTCAAATCCATGAGCCTCTGAAAGCTGTTGCTATTCAAATCACCATACATATCATTCTACTTATGTTATACTTGGTTATTATAGTACATATAAACACATATCATTTATTCAAATCTCCTTAGTCTGAAAGTCTCCTATTTTATTGAGAGAGCTAGGATTGTTCTGATGTAGGAAAATTAAATAAGACTGTAGTCCTGAAATGTTATCTATGAGTGAAGAAGAGTACTTTCTACTAGTGATGGATGGAATAGATTCATCATGGTAGCTAGCAAGTGGAGCATGCCCAACACAGGGATCTTCAGGCTGTCCTTGAGAAGAACTGTTAGTGAGATGAAACTTTATGAGGAGGCAGGTAGGTGGGTGTTAGAGATAAACATTCATGTGAACAGTCACATTCCAATCACTTGAGCAGAAAATTTATTAACTCAATGCTGCCTAAGCCAGTGATGAAAATTAAATGGACAAAATACAAAAAAAATGCATACAAGGAAATAAATCATTTTTATTAAGAATTGTCTGGTTTTTGTTGGCTGCTTAGAATTCAAAACTGAGCCCTCAAAATGTCCTTCATATTTCATGATCCCAGTGCTCAGGGATCCCTTTGTAAGACAATGTGGGAAGACTATAAGATCCAGAGCCAGGGACTCATAGAGGTTGGGAAAGCACACACAAAACATGTGCAAACTAAAAAATAGATAGATAGATAGATAGATAGATAGATAGATAGATAGATAGATAGATAGATAAGTTTAGTGGGCACAAAGTTCAAGCCCTAGCTGAAGCTCTTTTGGTAATTGATAGCTACTCTGAAATGAAGAGTCATTTTTCTTTAAGGTTATGGTCTCTAGTAGGTGGACCATGCTCCAGTGGAAGGTCACATTCTGCAATGTATGAACAAAACAAATGTAACTTGACAGATTTTAGGGGGTGGAGGGGGAAGGAGGACGCAATTTTATGTAGGTATAAACAGGGAAGAGCTGAGTAGAGTAGCCAATAGGATCAAAGCATAATATATGAATTTCTCAAGGAACTAAAAGTTTTATATCAAAGTTTTCCATCTTTAACATTATATTAAAAGAAGAAGTCTGCTATGTAGCTGAATACAAAATCACATGATTTTTTTTTAAATCCCTAAAGAGACATCAATTAGAGGAGAGGCCCTTGGTCCTGTGAAGGCTCTATGCTCCAGGGTAGGCGAATGCCGGGACAGGGAATCTGGAGTGGGTGGGTTGGTGAGCAGGGGGATGGGGGTGGGATGGGGGGGTTTGGAGGGGAACAATGAAAGCGATAACATTTGAAATGTATATTTAAAAATCTAATAAAAAAGAGATAGGTTTGGTTTGGATTGTCTTTGTTTTCATAAGCCGAGGCTTTGGATGAACAAGTCCCATTTCTTTCCATTTTCATCCCAGTGCATTCATTTGCTTTTGCTTGACCTTAAGGTAGGAACATGTGTTGTTGTTGCTGCTGCTGCATCCTGTATTATGTTTTCTTTTTATCTCTAATTTAAAGAACTGATGTAACAATTTTTAAGTGCCTTATACTATCTACTGGATATTTTAGATGTTGTAAGGGCCCTATTTATAATAGATAACACTGTTTATCTTATAAATTTCACAATAAATCTGCATGCTTCTTTAGCACTGAGGTAGGGAAATATTCTCTTCAGATGTTTTCTATGGAGACTTTACAGGTTTTGTGTTCATTTATAATATTTCTGACAAGTTGTCTGATAATCCATGCTATTTTTACCTTCTTATATATTGCTTGAGGTGTATTATTTTTGTTTGACAAGGAAAAAGATAATTATATATTTTGAAAAATTAAATGGAACACTGTTTACTGTAACATTCTTGCTCAGTAATTTCCTCTTAGTTTACCCTCATGGACACCAAGGAGCATAGATTAGTAGTAACAGGTGGAATAGTAGCAGAGTTGTGTAACCATCATTTTTTGGTAAGGTGTTGGTAGTGGTTATAGTGGGATTTACCCCCCCACACACACAGCCTCATGCATTTGCATGTTTATTTCCTGAAGAGCTGACAGGGAGGATTAAGAGATGCAGCATTGTTGGAGTGCATGCTTTCTTGATGGAGGTTTGGTATTGTTAGGAGTGGGTTTTGAAGTTTCAGTAGCCATTCTCTCTAACTGGAAAACAGGATAAAACTACTGTTACTTCTCCAGCACTATGTAACTAGCCATGATAATGCCAGATTCGCCCTCTGAAACTATAAGCAAGCCCCCAATTAATTGCTTTCTATCTAATAGTTGCTTTATTCATAATGTCTATTCACAGCAATATAACAGAGACCAGGACAATGTTACTCCAAAAACACCCTCTGTGAAGGTTAATTTTTGCAGTTATTCCTTGGTCTGGCTATCTGTAACTAAAGTATACCAAATATGTATACATTTTTCAGGCTAACTAACTTTCTAGTTAACTCAGCTTTGATGACACCAAAAAAAAAAAAAAAAAAAGACATGATGCTCTTAGATTCTTGCCCCAAAAGTCAATTTTTTGAAGCATCGATTCTTTTTTCAACACAAATTATGTCAATGCTGACACTGTATACCATGCAGCTGTGCCCATGTGAAGTCAATCAGGTTAGACTCTTGGTCAAAGTAAATACCAGAGATGATTTCAGAAAATGGCTTGGGCTCAGCTTTCTTTTAAATTCTTAACTGTAAGACTAATAAGACATACACTAGAAAAGGAAGCAAAAAGTAAAAGAGAAGGCATTTGATATCTGAGAGATAAAAGTGGATATAAATAACTATTCAAATAAGCTCCAAAAGATTGAAATCTTGTTTATCTTATAGTTTTAATTCATCAGATGTCTTTGAATATATGCTGCATATTTCTGACAGCTGATTGTGGTAATCCAATAAGATCAAATGATGGTGACATCTCAGGCTTTGTTCTTGTCATTGCTGTACTGGCTAAGGCTCAATCAGAGGTCTAGTTTAGTTATCAAGTCAAATGACTCTGTTATAATGCAATGATTTTCTTCCCATTCCCCTGTGATGTCAGTATACATCTATGAACATTCCCCTTTTTTATATTACTAATAAGTTTTTGAGGAATCATATATATACACACACACACATATATATATATAAATTCTTACTCATATAAGAATAAATTTCTTGAATATGATTATGGATAGGTTAGGATAAAGTAAAGTACTCTAATGTTCATTAAACCATTTGCATACATAATGTTTCTACTTCATTACTTTAAAAACCCTATATTACCTGTTCTATAATTTAACATAAGAAATAGAAATCAAATATCTGTGTAAAAAGGAAAATTTTACATTAGAGGCACTAAGGAATATTTATTCTTAATTTGTCCTATTTCCATTTTTTTCTATAGTTCTTGAGCAATTTAGCTTAATATAGTGTCTATCATTTTAAAAATATATATCTTTCTTGTATCTCTAGATAAAACAATGGTATAGAGTATAGATTTTACTAACATATTTGATAATTGATCCAATATGAGGACATACTTACTAGGCCACGTTGCTCTTTTTATACAAGAACACATTAATATGCTGAGACCATTTACCCATAGTCATCTAGAGATATCTGAATCTCGTGTTAATACAAAGTGTGTATGCATGATAATGAGGTTTTGAGTTAATGTGATGTAGTAAGGAAGCCCCAGGAAAAATAGCTGTTGCATCCCCAAGTCTGGAGGAAAAGTGCATTTTTCAGCTTGGATACTTGGAGAGCATCTTTAGTTTTATGGGAAGGTGCCAACTTTCTGAATTTTACTCCAAGCTCTCAAGCTAAAATTTTAAAATCTTTTTTCCTGACATTTGCCACTTTATAAATATATGCTATGTACAATTTCTGGAGTGAGTGAAGGAAGCTAGCAGTAAGATTTCATATCCATGACCTATCCTAGAATATCAAAAACACTTTTTTCTTTTTTCTAGGTAAACTGTTTTAGGAAGTAAAATTCTTATTCAGAATAAAATGTCTCTGGCAATAAGTTTTTCTAAATATAGACTTAGGATATTCAACAGACTTTCTTCATTTCCTGGAAAACAAACCATACCCTATGGAGTGTTCATTGTCACATTCTATCACTCTACTCAATTTTACCTTTTAGAAACTGAGTCTATCTCTGCTGAGGAAGGCAAATAAACCAGATTCACATCTAATATGAATAGGAGCATGGTTTGCTTCCTGGTTTTATGGGAGTAAGAAGCTGTGTTATTAAAGCCTTTCTGTTCTTACAAAATAACTGCGACAATAAATGTACAAAGAGGATTGGTTTGTTTTTGGTCATGTTTTTACAGGGTGCATTCTATAACCAATTTCTCTCACTACTGGGAACATGCAGTAAGGCAGTATACAATAGTAATGAGAGTGTGATGGTGCCTGCTGCAGACCTGTGTGGTGCCCTGGGGTGTCAGAGAAAGGAAGGGAACACCCTGGTCTAAAGTGTCTTCAAGATAAGGTCCGGATATGCCATTTGTTTTGTAGTTCAAAGTTAGAGATCTCCAGATCTGGAATTAATACCTGTACGCATAGAAACTGGGTATCAATTGCTTTGACCAAGGGGAAATCAACAAACCCACAAGTGGATATTTTCAAGGCTTTTGAATATTAGATATCACATTTTATTTCTTTTCAAACATTTTTTTTTTCCGGATCTGAAAACTAGATTAGTCTGAGAGTCTGTAAACATGATCTTTCTAATAAAATAAAATTAGTTGACTTCAGGTGCTAGCAGGATGATTTGGAGGATAGAAAGGCTGTTGCTCTTCCAGAAACTCTTGCTGAAATCTTAACCACCACACCAAGTGTATCAGAACTGTTTATAAGTCCAATTCCAAGGGATCAAATGGCTTCTTCTATTCTCATCTGGTACTCATATATACTATAATATATAAGTCCAACTCCAAAGGATCCAAATTCTTCTTCTGTACTCATCTGGTACTCAGCATATTAATATGTTTTTTTGGTTTTTTGTTTGTTTGTTTGTTTGTTTTGTTTTTTTGTAAAAAGAGCAATGTGGCCTAGTGCATATGTGCCCATATTGCAGTATATGTGTGTGTGTAGACACATATAACTATAAGTATAGATACACATATATCAATACATGTGTGTGTTTAACACAATGTATCTAATTCACTAATAGAAGGTCAGAAGAAAGATATTGGGCAGAAATTAGCTATCAATTCGAGAGCTGGAAAGTACAAACAGTAAGAAGAGCATCCCTCTATAATCCACTACTTTGTTGAAGGTAAAGGAGTGATAGGTACCTCTTCAGGGCAAGGGAATAGAGAAGATATGATAAGGAGAAGATATGGAGAAGATAATGGAGAAGATATGATAAGGAACTTTGGAGCAGAGGTATATATTAACAAGTATTATTCAATAGCAAACAAAAACAAAAACAAACACAAATTAACAATTATTCACCATTTTGATCATGTGCCATGATATTTATCAAAATCTCCTATTTAAAAAGGTAATAGTCATCAAGAGGGAATCAAAAATACAGAAGCATGTTCTCATTTCGTGATTCTGTTAGCCTCTACCAGCAGACCTGGGAGACTAGCTTTCTCCTGAGTTTCAGTGGTTAGAGCGCTCTCTGCAGGCAAGCTCTCCTCTTGCAGAGAAGGTGCACAGATATCTGTTGTTCAGACTTGCCTCCTGAAAGAAGATGAAGGTCCGAAACAGGGCCTGTCCCAGAAGCTGTTAGCTTCTGTCGTCCACACTCTCACTTGTGCAGAATAGACTTGGCAGGATCCAGGAACAAAGATGGCTTCCGCAGGTGCTCCAGTGAAATCCTCCCGGGCAGGATGGACACCTCTCCTCTGGCAGGGAAGGTGCCCGGATGTCTGGAGCCTGAAACTGGGCCTGCCTTAGAAGCTCTTTGGCTCCCACCTGACCCAGAAGCTGTTAGCTTTTGTAGTCCACACTCTCACCTGTGCAGACTAGTATTGGCAGTATCCAGGAATGAAAATGGCTCCCGCAGATGCTCCCAATGGAATAGAATTGAAGACCCAGAAATGAACCCACACACCTATGGTCACTTGACCTTTGACAAGGGAGCAAAAACCATCCAGTGGAAAAAAGACAGCATTTTCAACAAATGGTGCTGGCACAACTGGCAGTTATCATGTAGAAGAATGAGAATTGATCCATTCCTATCTCCTTGTACTAAGGTCAAATCTAAGTGGATTAAGGAACTCCACATAAAACCAGAGACACTGAAACTTATAGAGGAGAAAGTAGGGAAAAGCCTTGAAGATATGTGTACAGGGGAAAAATTCCTGAATAGAACAGCAATGGCTTGTGCTGTAAGATCGAGAATCTAAAAATGGGACCTCATAAAATTGCAAAGCTTATGTAAGGCAAAAGACACCTTCAATAAAAAAAGACCACCAACAGATTGGGAAAGGATCTTTACCTATCCTAAATCAGATAGGGGACTAATATCATACATATATATATATATATACCTCAAGAAGGTGGACTCCAGAAAATCAAATAACCCCATAAAAAATGGGGTTCAGAGCTAAACAAAGAATTCTCACCTGAGGAATATGGAATGGCTGAGAAGCACCTGAAAAAATGTTCAGCATCCTTAATCATCAGGGAAATGCACATCAAAACAACCCTGAGATTCCACCTCACACCAGTCAGAATGGCTAAGATCAAAAATTCAGGTGACAGCAGATGCTGGCGAGGATGTGGAGAGAGAGGAACACTCCTCCATTTTTGGTGGGATTGCAAGCTTGTACAACCACTCTGGAAGTCAGTTTGGTATTTCCTTAGAAAATTGGACATAGTACTACCAGAGGATCCCACAAACCTCTCCTGCGCATATATCCAGAAGATGTTCCAACAGGTAAGAAGGACACATGCTCCACTATATTCATAGCAGCCTTATTTATAATAGGCATAAGCTGGAAAGAACCCAGATGCCCCTCAACAGAGGAATGGATACAGAAAATGTGGTACATTTACACAATGGAGTACTAATCAGCTATTAAAAAGAATGAATTTATGAAATTCCTGGGCAAATGGATGGACCTGGAGGGCATCATCCTGAGTGAGGTAACTCAATCACAAAAGAACTCACATGATATGTACTCACTGATAAGTGGATATTAGCCCAGAAACTTAGAATAACCAAGATATAAGATACAATTTGCAAAACACATGAAACTGAAGAAGAACGAAGACCAAAGTGTGGATACTTTGCCCCTTCCTAGAATTGGGAACAAAACACCCATGGATGGAGTTACAGAGACAAAGTTTAGATATGAGACGAAAGTATGGACCATCTAGAGACTGCCATACCCAAAGATGCATCCCATAATCAGCCTCCAAATGCTGACACCATTGCATACATTAGCAAGATTTTGCTGAAAGGACCCTGATATAGCTGTCTCTTGTGAGACTATGCTGGGGCCTAGCAAACACAGTAGTGGATGTTCACAGTCAGCTATTGAATGGATCACAGGGCCCCCAATGGAGGAGCTAGAGACAGTACCCAAGGAGCTGGGGGGATCTGCAACCCTATAGGTGGAACAACAATACGAACTCACCAGTACCCCCCAGAGCTTGTGTCTCTAGCTGCATATGCATCAGAGGATGGCCTAGTTGGCCATCAGTGCAAAGAGAGGCCCATTGGTTGTGCAAACTTTATATGTCTCACTACAGGGGAATGCCAGGGCCAAGAAGTGGGAGTGTGTGGGTGGGGGAGTGGGTGTGGGAGGGTGTAGGGGACTTTTGGGATAGCACTGGAAATGAAAATGAAATAAATACATAATAATAAAAAATACAGAAGCAGGGTTATAACTCATGGATCACAAATTTTAGAATTATATGATTTGCCAAATTATGATTCTCTCATGTGCCACAAAATTAAATGGAATGTATACAATGAAAGTTCATACCTATAACTATCACACATACTTTTGAAAATAATTATTATTTACCAGACTATAGTAGAAGTTGAATATGTTTTCAAATTTATATTTCCAAATAGTCATTCAAACCCTAACTATCTATGTCACAAAAAATTGGAATACATTTTTATACTTTCAAACCACTAGTAGAAATATGCTTTCAATTTTTCTCTGGCCCAGGAATTGAGAAAACAGACTGACTTTACAAAGTGAGCAAAGGCATAGATTTTTAGGGGGATCATAATCTAAGAAAGTAGAATGATATCAAAATGGAGTTATGAATGTAGTTAAGTATTGTACACACATGAAAGGTGGTACAATGAGTCACACTTAATTTCAAGGCTTTCCTGAGACCTTCTGGTACAAAATGATCAATCTTAACACATTCAGTGTAAAGTAGTAAATATACGTCACTATCTGCTAGGACGCAGGATAAAACTGGCATTGATTCATAGTTCTCCTGGTTCTTTTCAAATAATGGAGAACTTTAAGTTTATATCTGGCTTCCTAGGCATGCAAAATATAAGGTGTCTTCTAAGGACAACAGATGATTAAGCCTACCTCGCTAAACTTAGTTCAGAGACACACTGCCCAGAGTTACATCTCAGAAGAGACTAGGAGTAATGTATCACTTGTTCTGTACTGCAGAGCTACAAAGGAAAGACTTGAAAATAAAGTAAGAGCATCGAGAAAAGCATGTGAATAAGTAAGGGCAGAAGTGTGTGTTTCTCTTCAAAATTGTTAAGTATCAGCAGGAAAGTAGGATGTTTTTGCATAAATGACTGGCATTTTAATTGTTGACTAAATAAATAGTGTTAGGAGTGGAAAAAAGAACATATCTCAAGAAAGAAAATAAGAAACAAGATAATGCTTTCCCCACCACTAAGTATAAGAATATAATTCATGTTGGATTTTATTATATTTTATTAACTGTGCATTTATCATAGCTGATATTAAAATATGCAAAGCAAAGATTTAAGCATACTTTAAATAACATGTTTTAGAAGATTATTTTTGTTTACATTGATATAAGCCACTCGATTGTTTTTCCATAATTCAACTTTACTGTGATTTTATAATTTAAAATCTTTGTACTTTGGAATCGAGGGCAGGGAGGTGGGAATGGGTGGGTGGGTGGAGGAACACCCTCATAGCAACAGGGGGCGGGGAGATGGGATAGGAGATTTCTGGGAGAGGGGAAACCAGGAAAGGGGATAACATTTGAAATCTAAATAAAGAAAATATTCAAAAAGAAAGAAAGAAAGAAAGAAAGAAAGAAAGAAAGAAAGAAAGAAAGAAAGAAAGAAAGAAAGAAAGAGAGAAAGAGAGAAAGAGAGAGAGAAAGAAAGAAAAAGCTTCATTCAAGTAAGAGATATAATGCTTAAACTCCAAACTCAAAATTATATTAAAGGTCATGGCAAAAGTAAAAGAGTGCATAAAATCAACAATAAAACCAATATAAATGTCTGCATTCCAGCAGACTTGTGTGGGGTGGGGAGAATTTAATCTTAGTCAGTGTGGGAGCTTTCTTTCCATCTCAATGCAATGCAAATATCATAGGGCTCAGGCATAAAATGAAAACACAATAATAACCATCTTTAGGCAGATATGACCTTAACTGTGAACCCCAATGGTCACCTTTAAGGTTCTTGATGAAATTCAGCAATCTGTTAAATAGCATGCTCTCTCTTTTACCTTCATGAGAATTTGTTAAGACACCTTTACTTAGTTGTTTGATCTTTGTTTGTTTGTTTTAACCAACATTCAAGATGATTTGATCTTCAGATGTATTGCGCATGTTCTATTTGCATCTTCTCTGATAGGAAGATAACAACGTGAAATTCTTCTCTTCTCTCTAAAGAGTTAGCTTCTGATCTCTCATGAACACCAGCAATAATTTGAGACCATTTCATCCTCTTTGTTTTGCAGTTTTCCCTGAGAAGGAAGATGTGGTTGGGGAGCTCACAAACAGAATTTAAATCAATATCTAAACAAATTATCCTGCCACAACTGAAAGGCATGGTATCATGTGGAGATAATCAAATACATTTAGCAATGCAAGTATGCCTTAGTGGATACCTGATATTTGTCAAGAAAAATAAAATTTCTTCAAATTTGAGAGATTATATCTATTAAAAAACAAACACAAGTGTGGGCTGAAATACATTATGTGGCAGTGTTTTCTTGTTAACGGTAAAATCTTTTCATAGGGACTCTAAAACCATGTTTACTGTTATAAAACACTAGAAAACTTCCAAAGTAAAAATCTACATATTATACATTTTATCACACATGGCACAGTGTAGATAGATGGATTTTAGTGACGAATTAAGCTTATTCAATACTTTAAGTATTGGGATGGTATTGTTTACAATGTCTGCCATGTTATTCGTGTCCTGAAGTTCTTACACTGTGGCATAGTCACAGCTTCAGAGTAGATTGAAATATTTGGCTCATATTTGGAGTCTATCTTGAGGGGAAAAGTGATAAATTTGATGCTAAGGAATTAGTTGTTATTATTTTTAACTCTCTCATCTATCTAGCAATGGAGAAAAGAGAAAAGCAAGAAAAAGCATTGAAAGAAATATGTACAATTATCTCCAAATTTTGAAAAAGAGAAAAGTCTTGGAAAATAAACAAATATATTTCACATGAAGACATGCTTTGACAAAATTTCCACTTGTTGATATGTAACATAATATTTCTTTGGAAGAATGAAAAAAAGAGACATTCGATAAAGTAAATAGGCAGCAGAAAAAGAGGCCAACGGAAGATTATTAAATGAAATTTTAAATAACAAAACAATAATCTCAAGAGTCTCAAAGAACACAACAAATGCAAATCTTCATCATCTGAAGTATATATTAAGGACATGGGACAATGTTTTGTGTGGTTTTGATTGTATTTGTATTTGATTATCACCACACTGCCTAATATAAAAATGTGAAATGATTTTGAAAGGATTTTTAATATCAAATCTGTTTATTATTTGCACTATTATTAAAAACTGAAAAAGCAAATACGAATATTTGGCATCATGGGGTAGCAAGCTGAGAAAACAGACATGGTTCTTTCTCAGAAGTCTAGGCGTAAAAAAATAAGAAGCATGATTGCTAGTGCATAGGTATACGAAAGTGGGCTTTTCTGGGACCAAGCCAGACTTCTAAGGATTCTGAGAGCTGTGACAGAAAGGATTTATAGTATTAACTTAAAAGAATAACCTCACTAATTCTGATTATTTAAAGTTTTAATTTATAAACTTGAAATATTTATTCACAATTTACATGCTAACATCATCCTGTGTACTTTATGAACACTATGTACCTGGGAAAAAGATAACAATGAATACCAAATACTCCTTAAAGAAAGTTATCAAGCCCTTTACAAGTTTAGATAAAATTATGACTCATTATTCCAAAGCATGTTTATAACCAAACTATGAAAAATATTGAAACCAATTCTCAATTAATCTTAAAGTTAATGTATAACTCCTTCAAAACCACACTCCAAATAACAAACAAGTGAGCAAGTTGATGGAAAAATAATGGAAATGGTTTACTTAACCTGTGAAAATATACTTGTCATGTTGGAATTCTGATAACAACCATAAAAACAAAAAAGGAATTAACAAAGCTTAAAGCTTTCACTCTTAATTTCTAATAGCAAAAATGACCCACATAACTAATATTACACAAATATTGTTCTCATACACATATATTATTACATCTATTTCCTAAATAAAATATCTTAATGTCTTTGTCATAAGTATAGGGATATATATTACTCACTACTTACCATGCATTGACATATTAACAGTGAACCTGGGTCCAACTGTATTTAATTGGAAAACAATTCCCCACAAAAATTTCCATAATGGCTACAGCAATTTGCAACCTCATCAAGGATGAATAAGAGTTCTTTTCCATATTTTTATCAGCATTTGTTATTATTTATTTTCTTGATCATAGATATTTTGACTCTGGTAAAATGAAACCTAAGCGTGGTTTTATTTTGTGTTTCGTGGACTAATAAAGATGTTGGGCAATTTTTAAAAATTAGACATTTCTTAACTACTTTTATATTTTTTGAGCACTGTTTACTTTCTTGTTATTGTGGTATTTGAATATATATATATATATATATATATATATATATATATATCCTCTTAATCCTCTGTCAGATGTATATAAGAAATATATATATATGAAAGATTCTCTTCTACTAGGTGGGTTTCCTCTTCAGAGAATTGGTTATTTCTTTTGCTGTACTCAGGATTTAAATTTGATGAGGACCCATTTGCAAATGTCTGGTCTTAAATACTGAATGAAGAAAATCTGATTAGAACATCATTTTTTATCTACATTTTGTTAGACATGGTCTATATTTGATAGCAATTTTAGCATTTCAGATACCACATTAATATCTTTGATGCATTTGGGATGCTTTTGAAAGCACAATTTTCCAAACATCTTGTTTTGAAGTTGTTTTTTTTTCTTCAAGTATATATTTTTTTAATTAATTTTTAATTAGGTATTTTCCTCGTTTACATTTTCAATGCTATCCCAAAAGTCCCCCATACCCTTCACCCCCACTTCCCTATTCACCCACTCCCCCTTTTTGGCCCTGGCATTCCCCTGTACTGGGGTATATAAAGTTTGCAAGTCCAATGGGCCTCTCTTTGCAGTGATGGCCGACTAGGCCATCTTTTGATACATATGCAGCTAGAGACAAGAGCTCCGGGGTACTGGTTAGTTCATATTGTTGTTCCACCTATAGGGTTGCAGTTCCCTTTAGCTCCTTGAGTAATTTCTCTAGCTCCTCCATTGGGGGCCGTGTGATCCATCCGATAGCTGACTGTGATCATCCATTTCTGTGTTTGGTAGGCCCCGGCATAGTCTCACAAGAGAGAACTATATCTGGGTCTTTTCAGCAAAATCTTGCTAGTGTATGCAAACATATTTTTTGACATCTTTGTCAAATATCAGATGGATTTATTAAAATTAATTTATGTTTTGGTCTTTTATTTGTTACATTGGTCTACATGTCGGTTTTGTGCTAATATCATGTTGGTTTTGTTACAATAGCTCTGTGACATAGCTTGAAACTATTTCTTAATGTGTCTGGCATTAATCTGTTTACTGAAGGTTTGTTTGGCTACCTGGGGTCTTTTGTGCTTCCCCGTATGCTTTGAACCTTTTTTTTTTTTTTTTTTTTTTTTTTTTTTTTTTTTTTTTTTTTTTTTTTTTACTTCTGTGAAGATTTTTCCATGGATTTTGATTGGAACTGCTTTTAATATCTATATTGCTTTGGGCAATAAGGGGATTTTCACAACATTGATCTTATCAAACCTTGAAACCTTGAGCACTGGAAAGTCTTTCATCATCTAAGGACTTTTTCAACCTCATCAAGGATTTGAAGTTTTCATTGTAGATTCTTTAAACACCTTTGGTTATATTTATTCATATATACGTTCTAGCCTCTTGTGAAAAAATGTTTCTGTAAGCTTTCCTCACCTTGCTTGTTATTCATATGTAGAGAAGACGTTAATTTTTCTAAGGTGGTTATTTTTAATTGTTATATTTGTGAAAATATTGATCTTTTCTAAGTGTTTTCTGACATAATGTTCAGGATTTTTCATTCATAATGTCACACTTTCAGTGTGAGCATGTAGTTTGACCTCACACAAGTGGACTAGCTCTCATCCTATCAGAGAATGCTAAGAGAGCAACCAAGAGAAAAAAGTAACCAACAATCATGAAGAGCCTTTAGGAATGTATACCATAATGATGGCAGAAGATATTCTCAGGGCTGTAATGATAGAACTTGTTTCTTGTGGATAATCAATATCTGTCTAATTAGATTTAAAACCTGAACAGTAAGTGAGCATGCATGACTGGTACTGAAAAAATTATCTGTGGCTTAAGGAGTCCTAGACCCTAGAACAGATAGTATTATAATTACTACTTTTTAATTTTATGTCTCACTTGTATTTAAGAAGCTTAATATATATGTGTATATATGTATTATACATACATGTGTGTATATGTATAGTAACAATTGTAGAAAAAGTCCCAAACACACACACACACACACACACACACACACACACACACACACATACATATATTCCTACAATGAATGAAAGAAAGCTTGGGGAACATTATAAAAGTGGACAGAGATTTTAAGAGGCAAAGATATAAGACACTCTCTTCTACAGAAGGACACAATATTACAAGCATAAATCTCATCAATATGTATATCTTCATAAGGCTTATTAAAGATTACATAAGTCAATGTACTAATGAGTGAGGTGGAAATTTCACAAAGCCTCACCCTTATTCAAAGAAGTCATCCAAGACACTTAGGGGATGGGCTATTTGATAGTTTACATAGTTCTAAGTAGTCATCCTTAAACAGACAGGAACAACACTAAATGCACTCAGTAGTGTGCCTGCATATGTATGTATGTAATACATATGTGACCATACATAGCAATGATACCTATAGAATAGGTAATGAATATGAAAGGAATGAATGGAGAAATGGGGAATACAGGAGCGGATATAAAAGAAATGATGTAAATGATGTGTAGTCATAAAATTATCAAAAAGAAAAACAGTTTCTATAAATTTTAAAACACTCTAAGGCATCGGTTGACCATGTTAGACAAATATTATAGGAAGTCCTTTTATATGCCCTTGCTAGGTATGAGATGGAGCCAACATTATACTTAAAAATCTATCATGAATTATTTTAGGCACCTGTTTAAGTCTTGTTGAATTAAATTGCTATTCTCAATGCAGTGTCCTTAATTAGATTTTAATCTATCTGTGAACATCCTGAAATTTATGTGAGTTTTTGCTTATGTATGCAATTTTATGATGGACAGATTTACATCATTGAATTGATAGTGAGGACTTAATTGCACAAAATATAGGAAAGTACTCCAGTGACATGATAAATATATCAGTGAATTATATTGGTATAACTGCTTAAAAAGGAAATATGGTGTGTGGGTAAAATGCATGCTGCACAGGAAAGATAAGATAAATTTGGATTTCTTACATACATACAGATGTCTGGGCTTAGTAGCACACATTTGTAACTCCAATAATGTAGAAGTTTAGCCAGGCAAATATCTGGGTTTCTTGGCCAGTCTGTTTATTTGAATTGGTTAATTAACATTCAAGTGAGAGACTGAAGTTGTAAAATAAGGTTAAATGTAACTGATAAGCAGTAACCAACATCAACCTCTTTACAGAAAATGCATGGGCAAGTATACTCAAACATACACACTCACACACACACACACACACACACACATATATAAATATATATATACATATGCCATCATATGGATAGAACAAAGTATCCACAGCCGTAATTAAGCAGAAGAGTATAGTCTATTTATAGTACATAGGAACACAATTTATTAAGGGCTATTTGAGGATTAGTATGGAGACTTGTTATGGTAGGGGCAACCTAAAATACATACATATAGGAAGGAAATCTAAATAAAATTTCAAATAATGTGAGAAGTAGAATCCCAACTAGACATCTTTGTCATTAAATGCATATTCTAGATATAACTGAATAGTTGGCCACAGCTGTTGCATTGGTAGCCCAAATATCCTAAGTCATTTTCTAGTCTATAGGCTGTTCTTCACAAACTGATGCCAACATCTATTGTGCAAAGAACATCTATTCAACATTTTAAACATGGAGAAGTCAAGCTAGAGCCTACAGACAGATTTCATTCCTATATTCTAGAATCCTTGGTGCAGGTAGTGACTTTGTATGCTGCCAAAGCATAAACGTAGAAACCAACCCATCCCAGCCTTTCAGCTACAATAATGGCTTCCCTGCAAGATATACCACTGCAATGGTAGCATAAAATTTATGGGAACAATTCAAGTCTGATTTGATTTAAGGCACAGTCCACAAAATAAACCCCATGTGCAACATTGCTCGGGAAACCAAGAAATGAAACTGAGACTAGATAGGCCAAATACTATTGTAACCACAGATGAATGTTTGCCCAGCAATCATCACTCTGTTTCTTCTTTCAACACATGGGAACAAACATAAAGACACACAGCCAGGCACTATGTCGAGAGTGAGAAACCTTGAAAACAGCCCCAAATGGGATGGAGGGCACCAAGGAAACAAGGCCTTCTAAATTAACAGGATTGTTATACATATGAATTCACAGAGACTGAGGCAGCAAGCCTAGGGCCCTTTATGATTCTTCAACAGTCAAAATATATTCTAATGATTGGGATGTACTGTTGTTCTAAGGGTCTGTTGTGCTTCTCAATAAAAAATGATGTGGGATTTTATTAGATAACAAACATAATTTTCAAAGTCTGTTGTACCTCTCAAACTCTAATCATACACTTTTTTTTCCATTTTTTATTAGGTATTTAGCTCATTTACATTTCCAATGCTATACCAAAAGTCCCCCATACCCACCCAACCCCACTCCCCTACCCACCCACTCCCCCTTTTTGGCCCTGGCGTTCCCCTGTACTGGGGCATATAAAGTTTGCTTGTCCAATGGGCCTCTCTTTCCAGTGATGGCCGACTAGGCCATCTTTTGATACATATGCAGCTAGAGTCAAGAGCTCCGGGATACTGGTTAGTTCATTATGTTGTTCCGCCTATAGGGTTGCAGATCCCTTTAGCTCCTTGGGTACTTTCTCTAGCTCCTCCATTGGGGGCCCTGTGATCCATCCATTAGCTGACTGTGAGCATCCACTTCTGTGTTTGCTAGGCCCCGGCATAGTCTCACAAGAGACAGCTACATCTGGGTCCTTTCGATAAAATCTTGCTAGTGTATGCAATGGTGTCAGCGTTTGGATGCTGATTATGGGGTGGATCCCTGGATATGGCATAAATGGCAGTAATTGAAGGACATAATTAGATTTATATTTCTACACCTATAACAGGAAATTAGATCATAAGCAACTTTAGGAAGCAGTGTTTACTTCAGCAATTATTCTCAGATCTCTTGCAAGGAATTTCACCCTTCTTACATAATTAACTTGCAAAAGATGCAGGGGTAGACATAAGTTTGTTCAGGTGGGCATTTTCCCCCAGAATTGAAACATAACTCAGCCGAATCCTAAAACATATGCACACACACAGCTTCTCATGATTTCAGTTCATTTGTATATGACTAACCTTTAGATAAATGATTGTTTTCATACAGAGATTAGATGTACTTTAGTAAGCTTTACTATCATCTTCTACTTTTTATAAGAGAGCTTGATTCTTCTCCTTAGGTTCATTTACTGTTCTGATTGTCAAATGTATGCACAATATTTGTGACCAAGTTTCAAACACTGGACTGGTTGAATGTTCAATGAGATATTTACAAGAATATTATTTATATATCTTTAAATGCTGTAGAGGATACAACTTCCTTTTTCCACACATTCATATATTGCTGAAATTGTAAAAAAAATTAAACAAAAAACAAACAAACAGAAACCTTACTACATACACTGATGAGTTGTACACTTCATGGCCTGATTCTGAACTCCAAACAGTAAGATCATCTTTGGACAGACCACTTTATTTTCATTTCAAAGATGTTGAAATACTATCATCTATTCTCCCTCGAAAACAATCAAAGACTTGATGCCTGAGCACAGAACCCACATGAAGACATCTGTAGTGGGAGGACATGAACTTGAAAACAGCCCTCATGTTTCAGTACATTTCCAAAGTTTACTTGTTTAAATTAGTTACATAATTCATTCCTGTAAATTCTCACCACCATCACTAACTACCCAGGACATGAACAAGTAAACAAACAAACAAAAAAACAAACAAGCTTACATAGAAGCGGTGTCCATTTAAAATACAAAAAAACAAGCAATACAAAATATAAGTTAAATATGGCTATAAAAATATGTACTCACTGATAAGTGGATATTAGCCCCAAACCTAGGATTCCCAAGATATAAGGTACAATTTGCTAAACACATGAAACTCAAGAAGAATGAAGACTGAAGTGTGGACACTATGCCCCTCCTTAGAAGTGGGAACAAAACACCCATGGAAGGAGTTACAGAGACAAAGTTTGGAGCTGAGATGAAAGGATGGACCATGTAGAGACTGCCATATCCAGGGATCTACCCCATAATCAGCATCCAAACGCTGACACCATTGCATACCCTAGCAAGATTTTATCAAAAGGACCCAGATGTAGCTATCTCTTGTGAGACTATGCCGGGGCCTAGCAAACACATAAGTGGATGCTCACAGTCAGCTAATGGATGGATCACAGGGCTCCCAATGGAGGAGCTAGAGAAAGAACCCAAGGAGCTAAAGGGATCTGCAACCCTATAGGTGGAACAACATTATGAACTAACCAGTACCCCGGAGCTCTTGACTCTAGCTGCATATGTATCAAAAGATGGCCTAGTCGGCCATCACTGGAAAGAGAGGCCTATTGGACAAGCAAACTTTGTATGCCCCAGTACAGGGGAACGCCAGGGCCAAAACGGGGAAGTGGGGGTGGGTGGGTATGGGGGACTTTTGGTATAGCATTGGAAATGTAAATGAGCTAAATACCTAATTAAAAAAAATAACAAAACACTGTACTGCCTTTGTTGGACAGAGGCAAGCTCTTGCCCTTGTTTAATACCTCCAAGCTTGTTCAATTTTAAATCTGTATTTTAATGTACATTTTGGGGATTCAGGTTCTTCAAAATACTGAAGCTTTACAGATGTCTGTGGTAAAAATGAATTCTTTCCCTTCTTTCAATTGTAGCTCCTTTGGAGCAATTGTTACAGGAGAAAAGATGACAGGAGCCTTGAGTGTAGGACTGAGGCAACCTGACTTCTATCCCTAGATATAATATAGAGAGAACATACATTTCTCTCTTACCTTCATATTCATTCATGCTGTGTTATAGGCACAAACAGGTGCTCACACAAACACAAACAATACACGCACGTACATTGAACAATTTTAAAAAACTTAAGATCAAAGTAAACATGGGCTTGTAATGAAGTCAAGAAAAGACACAGTGGAATTGATGATGTGATATATGTGTTTAATCAAAAATACAGTATGATGCAGTTACAAAAGCAAAACAGCACACACCTAAAAAAATTAAAAAAAAAAAAAAACACTTATATGACCTTCTTCTGTGTCTATTTTTTAATGAATTTGTGGGTATAGTTGAGATGGGGCTCAGATGCAATGGATGGGGACTACTGGCAAATGACATTTTTAGGTAGTATATACATTAAACTGAACATTGTTAACACTGGTCCTAACTTTCTCTTCCTAAACAACATCATCTTGTTTACTTTGAGGTAATTGCTATGGGAAATCCATTGGACTTGAGATCGTTAAAGACACTCTCTGCTGATTCTCTCTTCTCATCAGTACAAATGGGACTAGTGACTAATGAGTGCTGACAGTCATCTCTCGATCCTCTGAACGGAAGTCTCAGTCTACCCACTTAGTATAAACATTAAGATAGCTACAAAATTAAATTGCTAGAATTAGTATGTAACTAGTAATCCCTAAGGACCCATTGAGGTTCCTTTCTAGTTCCTATCTCCAGAGCCTGTGTTAGCATTTATTTCTAGGTAATGATATTGCTGAGTCCTTATTATTGGCTTCATTTAATAAAAACTGTTAGTTGGTACTTGCATGTAAGCTAATTAAGTTCTGACATTTACTCCCCATTTTATCTTACATTAAATATGATATGTTTTTAATAACACATCGAGTCTTTCATAAAAGGTTCAGAACCCATATGGCTTATTATTTGGGTACAAAAGACCCCATATTTGACTAGTAAAATGATATATTTTAGTTAATGTAAATAGATTAATCCATTTTTATATCTTAAAATTATATATTTATTTTGATGCCATTCATTAATTATATTGACTGTTTTTTGACATTGTAATTCCACCACATCACCCTTGCCTTTTCTCCTTCCAAACTCTCCCATATACCACTCCCGACTCTCAAATTCGTGCCTTTCAGTTTTTACTAATTGTTATTGTATGAGTATATGTGTATATAGGTATGTATGTGCGTGCGTGTGTGTGTGTGTGTGTGTGTGTGTGTGTGTGTGTGTGTGTGTGTGTATGTTGTTGTGGGAAATATAAAAAAAGTCAAAAACAAAAATGCCAACTCTCAGCAGGGCCAGGTCACACTCCCACACTCCTGTTGCTGCCAACAACTCTCTGCTTCTAGCCCCTGTGCCAGGTGAACTCACTTGCTCTTGGTCTGTCTCTAGGCAACCCAAATCACTGGTCCTTTGAGGTCACAGGGCTCCTGCTGGGCCATCTCTAAGACTGCAGGGGGGAGGGGGCTGGGGGCGGGGGTTCCTCTTGCTTCCATGTAACACCCCATGTCCACTGGTTTGCCATCTCAACACCTAATTATGTGGTAGAAACAAAACTCTTAAGCTTATAGTTAACCAATTAGATTTATATATCGATTTAAGCACAATTTACAAGATGCCAATACAATAATTTCAGAGTCAAGTGATAATGATAAAGCTTTAACCCAATTATTCTAATCTTTTGATAACACCATGTCGGCCTCCATTCTGGTTCTTTTTCTCCTTCTGAGACCTCTCTATCTGCTTCCCCAACTCCTAGCTCTGCCTGCCTTCTCCTGTCCAATCACAAGTCTCCCACTGCCCTAATGTGATTGGACAGGGAAAATGCTGCAACATGCATTCATAAATATAACCTGCTCAGTCCATATAATGTTACTTGTACATATTTTTTAGATATACTAGTAGAGTTTCTTACCTATAATAGCTGAGAAACATCTGGACTTCTTTGTATTGAGTTCTCTTTGTAGCATCTTCACTTACTTTTTTTTTTTTTATAAGTGCCAGTCAGCATCACATATGGTCTCCTTTTATGGTCAGCATCATGATTTTCAAAATGATGCTGTGAGACAAGCAAGAATATAGCCTAAAACTCTCTTACTTTTTGAGAAATGTCTAAAACAATTCTATCATCAGACCCAAAAGTGGACATAAACATAATCTTCCTATAAACTTATTCCTCTCCATCATATTGGTTTTTTGACACATGACAGCCCTGAATCACAACTTTCAGATTGCTATAAATAAAGGAATAAACAACATTCACTAAATATGCACTTGCCTTTCCATCATGAAATGAAAACTAACAACTCAGGCAATGCCTGGATATTTCTATTCATTATTAAAATTGGGAATTGCAATCTTCTGAAACCCTATCTGTGGCGTATATTTCTGTATTCTTATTTCAATCCAAATTAAACCAAAGGTAGCTACTTATGTACTCTCGGAAAAATAAACATACACTATATACTTGGGGTATATGTTATAGAAACGATTAGGCAAATAAATAACTAATGTTTACTGTAAACTTGTGAAAATTGATAAGGAAAAAAAATCCCATAACTTAGACTTTCACAGATGTCATATTGACGAAATGGCAATATTGGGAAGGCAGAGATTTGATAGTTTCTGAGTACTTATTTTAATAGTGAATCATTGAAAAAGTAAAACAAAAAATGTATGCAAATAACTTGCCAGATCAAAAGTAGAATTAGCTAGGAATGTCATTAGTGCTTTTCTATATTTTCATGATACTTTCTTTGTAGCAGGACAAAATGTCCTAAATTTTTCAAGTAAACATGATTTCCTGTCTTGACATTTTTTATGAGTAATGCATACAACGTGAAAATAAAATATATTCATTTGGAACCTTTTTATAAAAGGTGAATAAATGGCATAAATCTAAAACACAATCTTATTAGTGTATTCAAAAGTTAATGGAAGATTACCACCACCCCCCCCCTTTTTAAAGGAATTATGCTTTGACTGGTTTTATCTTTTTAAAATTTTATTTTATTTTTAAATATTCAATATATATATTTGCATATATATATATATATATATATATATATATATATATATATATATATGCTATATACTCACTGCTTCCATTCCAGTCAACCCCGTCCACAATCCTTCCCCTATCCCCCATCCCTTTCTCCTCTGAATGAGTAGGGGCCCCTCGGATATCCCCACCACCATGACACTTCAAGTCTCTGAGAGGCTAGGCTCATCCTCTACCACAGAGGCCAGAAAAGGCAGCCCAGCTAGTAAAGAATATCCCATATATAGTCAACAGCCTATATGAACATCCCTGTTCTAGTTGTTCAGGAACCATATAAAAGTCACGCTGCACATCTGCTACCCATGTGGAGGGAGAACTACATCCAGCCTATGCATGCTCTTTGATTGGTGGTTCAGAATATGAAAGCCCCAAGGGTCCAGGTTACTTGACTCTGTTATTCTTCCTGTGGAATTCCTATCTCCTTCCAGGACAGCAATCCTTCCACTTATTTTTCCATAAGAATCCCCAAGCTCTCACGATTGTTTGGCTGTTGATGTCTATACCTGTCTGAGACAGCTTCTGTATGGAGCCTCTCAAAGGACAAGCATAACAGAGTATCATTAATAATATTAGACACTTGCCCATGGGATGGGTCTCACGTTGGCCCAGTTATTGGTTGGACATTCTCTCAGTCTCTGGTCCCTCCACTGTGCCTGCATTATTTGTAGAAAGAATAAATTTAGGGTTGAAAGTTTAAGGGGTTGGTTTGTGTCTCTGTCATTCCCATCTGGGGTTTCTGTCTGGTTACAGGAGATTGCCTCTTCAGATTCCATATCTCCAATGTAGTGAGTTACAGAGAAGGTCACCCCCTTTGACTCTTATGTGCCTCCCTTATCCCAGGTTTCTTTCTCATCCTGCCAGATGTCCCCCCTTACTCCTGTCAGTTGCAGATTATATTCATTTTCATGGACATCTAGCCATCTTTCCTGTCCATCACCATACCTGATCCTAAATCCCACATTCCCCTCCCTATGTCCCCCTCCCTCCCAGTTCTCTCTGTCCATCTGCCTCTTGTGACTATTTTATTCTCCCTTCAGAGTGAGATTCAAGCTTCCTCACATGGGCCTTTCTTCTTTATTAGCTCCTTTGGATTTGTGGAGTGTAACATGGTACTTATATTTTGTGGCTAATATCCCCTTATGAGAGAGTACATACTATGCATTTTCTTGTTTACAGTTCCTGGCTATTATTAATAAAACTACTATGAACAGTCATAATTAAGCAAGGGTCTTTGTGAGATGTTGGATCCCAGGTAGATGCCCAGGAGTAGTATAACTGGGTTATCAAGTAGAACTATTCCCAGGTTTCTGAGAAAATTCCAAATTGATTTCCAATGTTAAGCAAGATTGCACTCCTCTACCAGCAATGAAGAGATGTTCTCCTTGCTTCACATCCTTGCCGTCTCTTGAGTTTTTATCTTGGCTATTCTGATAGGTGTAAGATGCAACCCCACCATTGTTTTCATTTACATTTCCCTGATGCTTAAGGACTTTGAATGCTTCTGTAAGTGCTTCTTGGCCATTCAAGATTCCTCTGTTGATAATTCTCTCTTTAGTACTGTACCCCACTTTTTAATTGGGTTACTTGGGTTGTTGGTGTCTAACTTCTTGAGTTCTTTGTAAATTTTGCATATTAGGCCTCTGACAGATGTACGATCACTGAAGATCCTTTCCCAATCTGAGAGCTGCTGACTTGCTCAATTGACAGTGTCCTTTGCCTTACAAAAGTATTGTAGTTTCATGGGATCCTATTTGTCAGTTGTTTATCTCAGAGAATGCTTTTCTCTCTGTAGAAGATGGGGAAAAGTTTATTGGATGACTGAGGCTATGAAAATATACTTCTGTACATTCAGTATTCCTCAAGATGTAGTAATGTGATATATGAATAATGTAGGAAATACCTAAAAGCATAAAGATATTAAAAGGGGGATATATGCCAAAAGGGTTTTTGTCTTTGGACACTAACATTCTAATATCAAAGTGAGTATAATATAGGTCGATCCTAGAGGAGAGATTTCATTACATGACAATATGTTCCCCCACACTGTAAATAATACATTCCTTTTAATTTAAGACAATTAACTCTGTCACTGTCTGTATATTGTAAATGTATACATGTAAGAATAGACTATATATTTTTAAATATAATAAGCATAATAAATATATGTTCTTAAATATAAACATAATGTTTCTCTTAAGGGTTTTCTCAGGTGCTGACTCTGGTTTTGGTTTGATTATTTTAAATGAAGTTCATTTGGATGGCACATCAGAAAATTCCAATTTCGCCTAGTAGTGAGCACAGCAAGATGCCTGCGATACGCATGATGCTGCAGCAACAGGATGCCTACAATACCCACAATGCTGATCGTATCCAGGGGTCCTTTACAGGGTCTAGAATTGTCACCCTCTCTTGACAAGGCCTTATATGGAAATACCAAGATTCAGAAGTTACATAAATCAGTGAATTTCTTATTCCTGATTCTTCCTTTTGATCGTTATGAAAATCTTGACAGTTGATTTCTGTTTGAACCATTTTCCTTAGTCTTTTGATGATTCAACAACACATTTCTGGATCTGTGAGGGGATGGCAACTTGTTTTAAGTTTCATATGGCAATATTATTTTATTTCCCTTGTGAATATGGGAAAATAGATTCCTGATAAAGCTGAAATATGAGGTGTTAAAGATATCATTTTCTCACATGCTGGTCAAACATCTTTGATTTTCTGTGTTGTGGAAATCACTTGATTTTTACTGGTGAAAAAAATAATTTCACTGGCTGTGAAGCATAGTCTTTTTTTTTATTGATGATTTGGGGGTATCACATATGTCCCTTTGCATTGAGAAAGGTCTTGTAAACACGCCTTTATTATCTAATGAAGAACATACACCTTGTATACAGAATTATCTGTTGTTATTCTGGTAGCTTAATGTATACCACTATGGTCAAAGAGAAAATGGATTGGAGTAGTTAATATACTTAAAGTATTATTTAGGATAGGAATATTTGTGACTCTTAGAACTGAAATGTGAGTCACTATCATTGCAAAAAATATTCTTATTTTTCAGTATCTCATTGATATCATCCATCCCTGACATTCCTCCAGCAAATCTTCTTTGTAACAGGTCAGTCATCTGGAGGGAGACTATAAAGAGTCAGGCATTCTGATGTTAAAGAGTATTTAAGTCATACTATGGAAATATTGCCTTTTTTTGTATTTCTATTGGACATTTTGTTTACATTTCAAATGTTATCCCCTTTCCTGGTCCCCCCGCCAGGAACCCCCTATCCCATCCTCCATCTCCTGTTTTAAATCAAGTTCATTGGAATGGCATATCAGAAAATTCCAACTTCACCTTGTAGTGAGCACAGCAACAAGATGCCTACAATACCCATAATGCTGCAGCAAAAGGATGTCTACAATATCCTCAAAGCTGATCATATCCAGGAGTCATTTACAAGGTCTAGAGATGTCACCCACCCACCCATTCCCACCTCCCCACCCTCAAATTCCCCTACACTGGGGCATCCTGTCTTCAAAGGACCAAGGGCCTTTCCTTCCACTGATTACCAACAAGGCCATCCTCTGCTACATATGCAGCTGGAGCCATGAGTCCCTCCATGTGTACTCTTTGATTGGTAGTTTAGTCCTTGGGAGCTCTGAGGTGTCTGCTTGGTTGATATTGTTGTTCTTCCTATGAGGTTGCAAACCCTTTCAGCTCCTCCACCCGTTTCTGTAACTCCTTCATTGGGGGACCCTGTGCTAAGTCCAATGGTTGGCTGTGAGCATCTGCCTTTGAATTTTTCAGGCTCTGGCTCCCATAGAATAAAAGAGAAAGGCATATGAAAGAACAGAAGGTGACTAAGAAAGAAGGAGGCCCCTGTAGGGTATACTGAAATGTAAACCCTTACTTTTGCAAACTACTTATCTAAGGATAAGCCCTCTGTTCCTTAGAATTTCTGTTTTGTTTAAGGCATAATTAGAAGAGGAACAATTACATTAAAAAGGGGGTCTTTATAGTGAGTCCCAAATGAGTGATACACTCAGAAGAAGGCTCAAAATGTAAGGAAAGTGGCACTGGTAGATGCATGCTCAGATAGTCAGCTATGTGAATAAAAATAAGTAGGTGGCCTTTCTCACAGAGAAAGGAAGCCTCTCTCAGAAGGAGTAAAGCCTGCTATTCCTTCAACCTTTGACTTAACTGATAACAATCCTAAAACAATAATTTTATAGAGGTTCAGCCACTCACCAGGTTGACTTTTGTTAAAACAACAAAAGCTGAGTTATACATTGTGGCTTTGATGATAGAGAAAGTGATTAATCAACAAAGAATAGGCAGAAATAATATCAATATTAACATAAAATGTTGCGATTCTATTCCATTGTTCAGCCTATTTGTCTATACACCATGATGTTTTTAATCACTACTGTGCTGTTGTACAGCTTTTATTGTTGAGAATTGTTTTGCGTATTATGGCCTTTTTTTTTTGTTTGTTTGTTACTTTGTTTTTTTTTCTTGTTTGTTTGTTTGTTTGTTTGTTTTTGTTATTGTTGGTTTTTTTGAGACAATTTTTCTCTGTGTAGCCCTGGCTGTCCTAGAACTCACTCTGTAGACCAGGCTGGCCTCAAACTGAGAAATCCACCTGCCTCAACCTACCAAGTGTTGGGATTAAAGGTGTGTGCCACCACTGCCCAGCATATCCTGAACTTTTTTATTTTTCCATATGAAGTTTAGAATTGCTCTTTTCATGCCTGAAGAATTGTATTAGAATTTTGATAGAGATTCTATTGAATATGTAGATTGCTTTTGGTAAGATGGCCATTTTCACTGATCCATGAGCATGGGAGATCTTTGCAACTTCTGATGAGGAAGAGCATCCCCCTAATCCTATAGAGACCTGATGCTCCAGGAAAAGTGGATGCCTAGAAGATGAGAAAACTCTCAGAGAAGAAGCGGTGGGAGGATGGGCTGCAGAACTCTGTGAGGAGGAATATTTGTAATGGAAATAAATACAACAATTAATTTAGAAAAGAAATGAGATATTTAATGAGAATCACATAGCTAGGCTCAAGAAACCTCCCTAATATTATAGGCTACAAAGTCCCCAGAAGTCTCCAAAACAATGTGCCATATGTCACTCTTGGTTTACCATTACAATTAAATGATAAGACTCTTCTTCTGAAGACACCACCCACTTTTCTTATAAGACAATGATAACCTGATCTCAAGAGACCAGAAAACTTTCTCCCTGATAGCTAGCTTTTGTGGCACTATAAGTTGCTATGTAGGCTACAGAAGCAAGGAAAGCAATGGGCTTGCTTAGTGCTTAACCCCTGCATGCTATGGTACCAGCCACCTGGCAAGATGTAACCACTGGTGCAATAATGGCAAGTAGTTATTGGGATAACTAAATACTTCCTATTGGGTTTTAATCTGACAAAATAATGGTTTTCATGTATGTTACTGAAACCTGGTCAAAAGATCATTACTGAGAAGATGATAGGCCTGAAGAGAAAACTGATTTTCTGTGTGTATTAAATGTTGTCATTATCACCCCCAATTTAAATAAAAATATTTATGTTGAAAAAATAAAAATAATACACTATCACATCTATCTCCTCTGAGACGCTACCTGTATATTTGCAGCAACTTGCACTCTTCTCAGAGATACCTCAGAACTGGACTTTTAAAATGTTAAGGTTGTGGTGATGGATTTAATTGGCCTGAGCAAGTTACAGACTCTTATGTGGCAGAAAAAGACATGGGAACTCAGAAAGAAAATAGACCATGAAGAATGTATTTTCATGGAAACCTGGCAAAATTGTAATACTTTGGTAAAATTATAATTATATCCTTAGTATTGCCAACAACACCATAGTAGTTTAACAGATCCCACCAATTGCAAAAATTTGTTTCCAAATCTGAAAATCATTGAAAGGGTAATTAATGAATTTACTCCAGTGCACAATATTTAAAGTGGTACTCAAGCATGATGAGATTGAAGCAACTCCATAAAGGAAGAGATCTACTAGTGCTTCTGAGATACCTAAGACCACAGGTCCAGCCTATGATGGCTGGGATGATTCTGTTCTCTGGGCTTGTAAGTGGCATAGAAACATTAAAATACATAAGAATCTCCTAAGAAAAAACAAAGAAACATCACAGTACAGTGTCTTTCAACTCTATGTTTTAAGAAACAAGAATAAGCAAAAATAAGACTACCCAACAAACAGTTTAATGTTATTGAACATTTATCCAAAGGTGTGGCATACTGAATAAGAAACTTAGATGTTAAAAAAAAAAAGCAACTCAGATGTCCATAATTTCAAGAAAAGACTCATGTTACACAGTGAACAGGAATTGGAAAGGATGTAACAACAGTGAGATCATGTGGCCATGACTTTTCATAGTGACAGACTATGTATCTAGCCAGGATACATGGGCAGCATTCATAAAATATCTCTCAGTGTTCAGCATTTGGGTAAGCAATGTTTTACACCATAAACTCTCAAAGAGTGCTTCACAATATGATATTTTTGGACAATTAGATGCTCGAATTATTACTCAAGTAATTCCTTGATATCTTCATCAAGATATCAAGGAATCTTCATTTTAACTCTGCATTTTTCCAATGAATGCTAAGATTTTACTTTCTATTTTTCTTTAAGATTTGGTATGATCCTGTGATTTATCCCATATATATATATATATATATATATATACATATATATATATATATATATATATATATATATATAACAGACTGTGAAGTTGGAGTATTTGTTTTACATGTAGAAATTAGCATGTGACTGATAAATTTTTAAATTTTTATTTTCTCATACAACATGAAATTCATATATTTATAAAACCCAGGCTACGCATGAACACAGAGATTAAAGAGTAGATCCATACTAGAATATATGAGTATGTAAAGAAAACGTGCAACACACAAAAGCACACACTTATGTATATATACACACACAAATGCTCAAATGTTATCTACTGATGATGAGAACATTTACTATAGCAAAAAAAGTTAAACACTTTAAACTACTTCTTAAAATAACTTTATCCTACGAATTCATGATATATAAACTATTATAACTTTTAAGCAAATAGCAATTAATTAGTTGGATATAAACAATGCCATACTTCATGAACACATTTCTTGTAATCATATTAACAAAAGCATATTAAAGAATGCCTCATTTTACAGTGTAAAATATCCACTATAAACATGTCATAGGCACATTTTAAATGTTTACAGGAAATGGAAGGAGAAACTTAGCATCACACCTAGAATAACTCTTACTGACTCATGTTCTATAATAGAAAAAAATATTAACTTCATTCAATGCAACCTGCTTTTATTTGGAGATAAGGGTTTGCTGAAATTACTTTTTATATTATGTGTGATATCATACAAAAAGAAAATCAAAGTCAAAAGTCAATAATCTCTTATCCTCACATCTCCCCCACTTTCTCTATATTAGTCTCTTCATAAGAAGACTTGACTGCACATGTACTAGACAGACAGGGTATGTGTTTTTATATGGATCATGGTATCTATATAATTTGATTTAAAAAACAGTCGTAAAGATGGGGTTGATTGGCATCTTGCTCGTTATTTATTTCTGCTGTATGGGTTAGTGTTTATAAAAAAGAAAAAAAAAAGGATAGTGAGGAGACAAAGAAAAGGGAGAGGTGCTGGAGGGCCCTAGTATAAAAACTAGGTTGAGTTTCAATAAAGCAGATTCAATTCAGGCAGAGAGGAAAGACTGGAAATGCTTCTTCTCATGACTTCATTAGACACACAGACATATTTTTCCCAGAACATCTTAGTACTTTCTTCAAGGTTATTCAGCAGTACTTGGATGCAAATTATTCAGCCTCTTTACTGACATTGAAGTCTCTGAGCGGCTGTTTCCCGGAGCCTTTAAATTGAGTTTTATGAATAACTTAATCTTTTTAGATTCTGTCACATTAACATGAGTTTTGAATGAAGAGATATTGCTTCAGAAAGGCCACTCTATCAATTTTACCCATGTATAAGTTCAACTATTAAATCCAAACTAGACAGAAGAATACATACTGACCAAACACTAAAGAGAATGTACTAGCTCAGGATCATTTGAGTCCTTTTGATCTTCATCATTTTAATGAACAAATAAACATATTAGCATTCTTAGCTTCTGGTTGCAATGAATTATAATGAAGTGAAAGATAAACTGTAATACAAATATATATACGTGTATCATTACTTATTCAAGTGCCACATTAAATACTGTAATGATGACCTAGGTGGGAGAGAGGAGGAGGAGGGGGGAAATAGCTCTCAGGATCAGGTATTGAGAGAGATAGGAGAGGGCCTGGTGAGTGAATGGGGATATAGAGCTGCTGGGGGTAAAAGGTTGGGGGAAAACTCTTAAAAGGTTCAGAGACCTGGCATGATAGAGGTTCTCAGTAGTCAATGTGGGTGACCTTAGCCAAAAAGAACAACACTGGAGATGTGGAATCAGAAGATTCCACCTCCAGTAGCCAGACAGGCTCCCCAGTGGACGGATAGAGACACCAACTCACCTCTATAAAATTTTTGATCCAAGATTGGTCCTGTCTAAAAGAAATGCAGGGCCAAAGATGGAGCAGAGGCTAGAGGAGTAACTAGCCCATTTGAGACCCATCCCACGGGCAGGCACCAATCCTTCACACTGTTAATGATATTACCTTGTGCATACAGACATAGCATCCCTCTAAGAAGCTCTAACAAGTAGCTGACAGAGACAGATGCAGATACCCATAGGCAAACATTGCACAGGATTCTATTTTCACGTCTTGTTCAAGTTTCTTATTTCATTTAGATATTTGATTTTGTTCTCATTGTTTATATTCATATGTTTGTTGCATTGTTTGGGCAAAGTTACTTCAGTTATTTTAAATTATTTCTTCTTCAGGTTTTCAAGTTATTGTATTGATGCTGTTAATGAAGAATTAGTCAATTTATAGGGGATATGCTGCCATGGTTGATCATGTATCTTTCATTTTTGCTCTTTGACTTGGATGTATGGAGCCTTCGCCTTTTTTGTTTGTTTATTTGTTTGTTTTTATTTTTTTCTCTTTTCAAAGAATGCCACACCCACTCCAGAAAAAACCTCATGACAGGCCCAGAAGGTTGGATGCAGTTCTGAGGCAAAATGTTTCATGGAAACTTAGTCTCCTGGAGTCTTGGCATCCTGTAGCACAAATGCTCAAAACTTGTCTCTAAATCAGTCAGTGAACGGATCTGTGGGCTTTCCTTTAATACATATCTGGGGGTTTTATTATAAATGCCTCCAAGGAATGATTTTGACATATAGCTAAGTTAGATGAGCTTCCACCAGTGTAACAATATCCTTGGAAATCGTTGAGCCAACCTTGGGTTTTGAATTTTGTAAGAATGTTACTCATGCAGACGAAAAGCCTCCACTGTTGACAGAGAGATAGTGAAAGAAATCAGGCATTAAAATTTACTGGAAAAGAGCTAAAAAATCTCAGGGCTAGTTCTACAAAGTAAACTTAGAATAACAGCCAAGTCACTCCCATATGCAGGAATTTACAATGGACTAGGAAGAAGGAAGGTTGTGATCTAAGAAGAAACTAGAGTAAATACTTAGAATAAGAGCAGAGTCACTCCCATATACAGGAATTTGCAATGGCCTAGGGGGAAGGTGGATTAACTATGGCAAGGGCATGAAGCCCTTGCTCCTGTCTTCTAAGAATAAGCTAACCTCAGGTAGGACTGCTTTTTATCCCACTTGTACACTGATTTTTATCCCAGTTAAATACTTTTTGGTTCCTGTCAGCTTTTATGTATGCATTTCTCTGTTTTGTGTAAAGAGTCATTTTGCATCGGATAACCTCAATGTACCTTGGATGATCTTAATGTATCACTTAATTTCATTGTTTCTTCTGTAATATAAGTCTGATGCTCTCTTTCAGAAATTACACTCAGATTTAACACTCTCTCTGGTATTCGTGTCTGTTTGTCACCTCTCCAACTCCTTGCCCACCTGAGTTCCAGGACCTTCATTCTTCTGTAGGTTTAGGGGCCGACTGAGTCCACTCCTTGGCAAAAGAATCCTTTTCAGGATAGAGCTAGCCTGTTTCATGGTTGAGTTATTGTATTCTTTTGGTTTGGTTTGGTTTAAGATTGTCTCATTGTGTTGACATATGGCTTCTGTATTCCTAGATTCTCTGGGACTTTTATCTCAAATGACTGTTTGATTTTGTCAAAAGCTATTCCAGCATTCATTGAGATACATATTCTACTGATCCACATACAATATCATTAAAATATAGATTACTCTACTGAGTGGTATATCTGTCATGGGAAATCAGAATTACTATTATTTTTGCTATTAATTTCATCTACAGATGACTCAACTTTGAATCATCCATCTCACGTTTCACTTTTATATATACATCTCTAAAATAATGTAAATCATGAAATCATGAATAAACACACACTCTAGCATGTGCATACACACATGCACATGTACATGCAAACACAAAAATTCCCTATTACCATAGAAATACATGAGTGTTACTGCCTATAGAAACAGAATATAGAAACAGGCATAATGAAAAATTAATAATCACTAAGTAGTACTCTTAGAAATTTGAGCTTTAACTTATGAATCAGAGAGATATATTTAAAAAAAGAGATGGTGTAAACTGTTGCCTCCGATTCTGACCAGCAGAAAAGGGAGACAACACTAAGTTCTTCTCAAAGCAGTTTATTCAGGAACCTTTCAATATCATGCATGAATCTCTCTCCAGAAATCAATCTCTCCAGGAAAAAACAACAACCCAACCCCCAATCGCAATCACTTATATATCCTCTCAACCACACCCCATCAGCCTAGTCCACATAACAGCAGTCCATTGGCCAGAATCATCACTTGTCATATGGTCCGATCTTGCATCATGGTGCACCTGTGCAGTTCTCACGATGGATGTGGCTTATTTTCAGGGGTATGAGGAAGTCAGGTGCAAGTCATAAGACTTGGCTGCAGTCCCAGGCACCATCTTGGGACTGCTGCCACACACGCTCCTCACATCTCCCCCTTCTTTACTTATTAGCAGAGAGAATGTCTGTCTTATGTTGCCCCCTGCAGCAATGCCCCTTACCCGTCCTTGGGAGACAAACAGCATTGGCTTGATCCCTGTGTTAGGTTGGTGACACACCCAGGGAGTCTTACCCGTCATTGACTACTTCTCTAGCATGCCAAGCCACACTTGAGGAGATTGTCCTGTTTCCACTGCCACAAAAGCCTGTATCATCAAGGCTCAGGCTCTGTGCTGACGACTCTGCATGCGGCTGGTGCACCAGAAGGCCAGGATGCTGATTAATATCAGACGCAGGGCAAGTCCATCAATTCCAGCCCACTCTTTCAAGCGGGAGACAGCTGTCAGCAATTCAAAGCTTCTGCAATACCCGCAGATAAATTATTCACAGCCTTGACAGTTTGTAAACAAAGTAACATGAACAGGCAAAGATACAAAGCAAGTCATCATAGTCACAATAGCCAAATGATATTCAGATGCATTCCAGCAATACTATAATAACAAATATCACTACTACAACTAACAACTTTATTCTCATAACTACCATTATAAACTATAAACACAAAAGGAGGTCACACTCAAACAGGCATAGCCTAAAAATAAACATTCCTTCCTCCAGCAAATTGAAATACAGAAGTTTCAAACACATCAGAACCATTCCAATAAAAATTTGCATTGCCCCAGGCCCCTTCCGCCACCATGCTTAAGGGGGAAAGATCAGTGCAACTACCATTCACCCCACATAACAACCATACATGATCTGGATTTTGATATGTCCAATTATACCCTGAAAAGAAACTATTATGGACTGTATCTATATAAGGGGAAAAGGAAAAATAATTCTTCACTGCCCAAGGTGGAAGGGAATCAGGAACACTCCTACAAGAAGAGGCCCAGCTAGGTTAGGAGGGTATAATGCCATCGCCCTTGGATATCCTGGCATGCCACACTCCTCGAATCCAGGTACCATTATCTTTAGTAGATACAGCTGAACACAATCACTCATCTGTGAAATATTTTGAATCATCTGAAAACACAGCAATCCCTTTAGCTGAAGCTGCATAGATTCCAGCACTGGAGCTATCTCTCCATCCCATGGTAAAAAAGGCAATTGTAGTGAAGCATTAAATGTAAGGAATCAAGGAAACACTGGCACCGAATGCATCAAAGACATGGGTTTTGGGAACACAGACATAATTCCTCAACGTAGCTCTTCAGTTCTCACTAGCAGGAGCATTCCCAGCCCCAGGAACATCCACGTCCTCATCTTTCTGCTTGCCCTGAATTGCTCTGGTCAGCCGTTCTGGGACCCACAGGGGTTGTCGGTGATCCTGGGGAAACACACAAACAGGCCCTCTCTCCCAAACCAACTGAAGGCGCTCCTCTCTTAACTGATTCAGCACCTCATTACCTTTCTGGAGTTCTGCACCACACCTTTCTCTATCTTCTACGCAATTTCTCACTAACTTCCAGACCGACAAAACCCCTTTTGGTAAAACCCCCTGTTCCTCTGCAAACCTCAAGTCCCCGTGGTGCTTGGCACATTCCCCATACCGGTCACCATTTGTCGTTTCCTATTCTGACCAGCAGAAAAGAGCAATAACACTACATTCTTCTCAAAGCAGTTTATTCAGGAACCTTACAACATCATGCATAAATCTCTCTCCAGAAATCAATCTCTCCAGGAAAAAAACAATAACCCAACCCCCAATCGCAATCCCTTATATATCCCTTCAACCACGCCCCATCAGCCCAGTCCACGTAACAGCAGTCCATTGGCCAGAATCATCACTCGTCATATGGTCCGATCTTGCATGATGGTGCACCTGCACAGTTCTCAAGATGGATGTAGCTTATTTTCAGGTGTATGAGGAAGTCAGGTGCATGTCATAAGACTTGGCTGCAGTCCCAGGCGCCATCTTGGGACTGCTGCCACACCCGCTCCTCACAGTAAATTAAATTTGTTTATTTTTTTTTTTAATAGCAGAGAAAGACTAGATAGATTTCAATCAATTGCTCTGCCTGAAGAAAATGTCAGGGAAATACTTAAACTCAGATCTCTCCTTGAAATGGGCAATTAGCAACATTAAGCTGACTGGAGACATGCTTTAATCAGTGATTTAGACATTAGCAAGGATTATATATTTATAACCAAAATGTCTAATATGATCTTTTTACACTCTCAATCTGGTTTTGAAATGTGTAAGTCATATTATCTGCCACTTTGTGTGAGATTTTACAAGTAGAAGAAATCCATTCACTTTTGCACTCATCTCTAAGAGGTGAAATGTCTGATGATGAAATTGTATTTGAAGATGAAAATGTAGAGGAAATCATGAAGGCCATTTTAATTGGAAATTACAGAATAATGTCATCCCTCGTGGTAAATTATGGAATTATTTCCTCACGCTTGAAACATTTGCTTCACAGGGAAGTTTTTCATATTTTTAGAAAGCACACATCAAAATCTAAGTATTGTTTTCAAAATATTTGTTATAAAGTCCATAATACATTTGTGTGTTTTACAGAAAATGGACATGTTAAATGTGGAATAAAATAATTTTTATAGATAGAGATGTCTATTCATTGCTCCTGATGGGAGATATTTGGAGAGAGTTTCACCTATAATGAAGCATGAGAAGTCTCCGTTCCAAACATCAAGTGTGTTTCTGAAACAAACAGGTTTGAACATAGATCTGTCTTTTTCACAAGTACAGATAATTTCAACCCTGATCAGGTTACTATGGAAAAAGCTACCTTTCCTCCAGATGAATAGCTGGGAGATTTGTCATAGCCTCAGAAACTGTTTTTTCTCAATTCAGCACCCAGTGTCTGAGACATGACGCCACTATATGCTCAATACTCAACTGACTACTCCTAAGAACATTGTCTAATATGGTCTGCAATTAATTGACTTTTGAATATCTAAATGTTTACTAAGAAAAATTTACATTCGTTTATCAGAATCTAAGTTTATAAAAAATAGCATTCTGTGAATAATCACAACTTAAGGAATTATTAGATTTTAAATCATAGTATAATAAATAAAAATCTATTTAATATTTGATCACTAAAACCAAGGGAAATAGTCTATATTATTTCCAAGGGTTTCTTGGATTCTCTTAATCATGAACTTAGAGGTGCCCCATGCCTGGCACTGAGCTTTTATTAGTTAGTCTACACTACTTGGCAGAATACTGTTATGTCCAAGTACCATATGTAACTAAAAATATTTGCACATATATATCTATTTTAAATAAACATAAAATAATATGCTTCTCTGTGAATAGCACCAAGACACCTGGTATAAGAGTCTTTTAGATATGACAGAGAGCTACACCAACCAAACATTTGCCTAAATATTGTTTGTGCTGCCTAAACAACATTTGCACAATGACAACTCCAGTCTTTTGTTGTTTTTGTTGTTGTTGTTTGTTGTGACTAATACCAAGGCAAAAGCAACATAGGAATAAAAGGTTTATTTCATGTTACAACCTTAAAGTTTCACAGCTTCACTAAGGGTTTTTGCCAGATTGACAAAACCAAGTGACACATATTCCAACATATGATTTCACTTTGTGAGCGAAATCTCACAAAGCCACAGTAATAAATAAAGTGATATGGGAAAGTGATACTGGTACCAGAGAATAAGTCATTTCCCCCCAGGTATGAACACTGTGGTAAGTTGTCTTTTTCCAACTAGTCAATTGTAAACACTTACATATACAAACAGCACTAAATGAATCAGTAAATAGTATGCATGCACATGTAGACAATGTTGTGTGTGTATGTATGCATGTGTATGCCTAGCGATGATCATTAAACTAGAGTAAGTCAGGAATTTGAGATGAAGCAGGAAAACGTGGAAAAAGTTGGAAGGGGAGGAGGTTATGCAAAACATTACTTATGTATGGGACTTTTCAGAAGGCTTTATATCTCAAATATATTTTAAACCTTCTTTCTGTATTTTTAATTAATTATTTTATACATTTACATCCCAGACTTTGCCCCTCTTCCAGCCCCCCTTATCACATTTCCTTATGACATTGCTCTCCAAGAAGGAGCTTCCCCTAGTCTCCCTCCCCTGGGGCCTCAAATATCTACAGGATTAGGTGCCTCCTCTCCACTGAAGCCAGATATCCTATGAGGTTAATCTTGCTTATAATGATGTCAATTGATATATGTATTATTCTGAGTTTCATCCATATTCTATAAGCATTACATATGCTTTATTCTGCTTTGTTTGAATAGTCTATACTTTTGGAGTCCTATTTTTGGTCACTTTAAATATTAAATTTTTTCAGTATAGAAGATACTTTTTTTCAGATTCTTGCATTAGATATTTTAACTACTACAGGGATAACATGATTTGAAGCTAATTGGCACTCTTCTATTTTTTGTCTGACAAGTATTTGGAAAATTTGGAAACCTGTATTCAGAAAGCAAATACAAAATATTTAACATTAACACTGCATTATTCTCTTTCTTTGTCTCTGTGTCTCTGTCTCTGTCTCTGTCTCTCTCTCTTTCTGTGTGTGTGTGTGTGTGTGTGTGTGTGTGTGTGTGTTTAGAATATGCACTGTGTTGGCAGTTGTGAACCATAGGCTAATAGAAATCATAGAAACCTTACAGTCCTCCTAAGTCCTTCCACCATGGCAGTGCTGTTATGACCATGCAGAAGACCCAACCAGGCTTCTTCTCCCAACCCAAGTTCTCCTACTTTTCAGAAAGCTTTCTTACAAACAGAAATATCTCTCAGGTGCCTGAATACTATTTTGATTGACTTGTAGGATTACATAGTTATATCTATATAAGTTGGGCCACTTGATACTGATCATCTCCATTACCAACCCAGTAATGTAACATAATATTAATATTAATTAATTAATTAATGAAATGCTGGGGTAAGTACAGAAACTAGGAAACAGGGATTATTGTTCCAATGGAGGTTGGAGAGAAAAAGAGAACAGAATATTAGGATATTAATGAGATGATCTGGGAATAGAAAAAAAGAGGGTAGCATCTACTCAGGTTGTGAGAGATAACTATAGAATAAAGAGTGTAAACTATCTACTTAAATATGCCAATAGCTACTAATGAGGTATATAGCTCACATAGGAGTTTTGTAAAGAAAAGTAGTTCCTCAGAGCCATCAAAAACATTCCTTCCAGCAACTGTGAAATATGAAGACACCATAAGAAAGAGAGGAATATTTTTCATTCTGATTGACATAGTCAGTCATAATCAAACATTGTCTTAACTATTTCAGGGTTGCTTTCTAAGTCTGCTACAGTATGTAAGATTACCCACACATGTGCTCCATACTCTGCTTACTATACCCAAGATACAAATGTAGAGATCAAATGTATGTATTGCTTTTCTTTTGCCATATTGAGAAATTGAGCTATGTTATATGACTTTCTCTTAGAAAGCAATAGCTGTTTCATAATTCGTGAAATCTGGTCATTTATCACATTCTATAGAGAGAGATTGTGTAAAGTGTGTCTTCTGGCATCTTCTACAAGATTTAGCATTAGTAATTGTAGTAACTTTCCAAGCTGGCCTTCTATGGTGGCATTCACTTTTCAGAAATCCTTTTTATGTCACAGTTCAATTATCACAACTTACATGTAGAAGTAACAAATGGTTCAGTTATTCTTTTTAATGTGCGAATACAGAGGTATAATTTAGTACTTTTCCCTGTGGAGCTGACCCACAATTATTTGCTGAGGGAACCTTTTGGATCTGCTGATCAGCAATCCCTTGGCCATGTCTGTGATACGGTTGAATAGCAGTCTACTCAGGGAGAAGTGATGGTTAGACCCTCCAGCTCTCTGAAGAGAATTCAATCACTCAGGCAACAAATTTTTATTGAGTGCCAGCCATATGCCAAAAACAGCTCAGGTCACTTGGATTGTGAATAAAAAATAAACAAAATAATATTTTATCCCTGAGAGTCAGATCAGTATGTCCAGAAAATTAAAAAAAATAAACCAAATCAAAAGAACAACAATAACAAAAATCAGACCCTATTTTCAAGCATTCCTGAAAGCTGATATCCTCAAAAGCTCAACAATACATATATCAAAGAATGGTGAAGAGAAATCATGTTTGCTTTGATTTGTGCTGGCTGCCTGCACAAATGCCACAATATGGGTGCTTTAACCTGAAGATGTTTATGGCTCCTCTGTTCTGGACCTCTCCATTATATGACTAATGTACTTGCAAGGGGCAGTATTTCTCAAACCTTCATCCTCACTTGGCATTTTCCCTGTGTCTTGTCGAAACTTCTTCTTCCAATCATATCAAAACCAGTGATATTGTACTGTCGCAAACCCTATGATATTTTAACTTGACAATCTCTGTAACCACCCTTTTGGGGGTAAGAAGTTAGTATTCTAAGAAGGTGAGGATTAGTATACCATTCTATGAACAGGGAAGGGTGACAGGTGAATCTGTCATAAAGATTAGAGAAAGATGCTAGAATGGAAAGAATATCATAATGACTGGTCAATGTACCAGAAACCTCTATATTGTCACCGTCAATCACTTTCTTGTAACCACAGAGAATATTTTCTAGGAAAATAAAAACTGGGCTATAAAACAATCTATTGATCTTTGTCTTATTCACTGTAGTAAGTTATACATGAGTTTGTAATTATAAAATGGTGCTTATTAAGTGTCTTTTAGTATCAAATCAAGATAAGATTTGAAGTATTAGCATTAAGAATGTTATGAACTTAAATTTGGTATCTAACATTTTCACCCAAAAATAGTTATATACTCACCAATGATATCATTCTTTAAAGTTTTGTCTTTTGGCTATAGCCATATAGTAAATGTGATTGTCAATACTTATAAAACATGATAATCTTATACTATTGGTTCTGGAGATTTTTCATATTTTTACCGATCTCTAATTATCTCCATTAAAAACAAATAATTTGGTATATTTATTTAACATCTGACTCAGTATTTTAAAAAGTGGGTTTTATAAACCCATATCATATGGACACAGTATGCTTTATTACAGTAAATATGAACATAAGCTTATTGTCCATTTGGAAATTATGGCAACAGACAAAACATTCATGGATATTTTATTCTGCAGTATATCTTTTCTCCTTTAAGTGTGTTGTCACCTATGGCTAAAAAGCTCCAAAATAGTTCTAAATGTGTTCACACCACAGCTCAAACATTTACAAATATTAAATGAAACTGAAAAATATGAAGAACACACTTTGTAAACATGTATAAGAACTCCTCAAGGTACTTTGTCTAATAGTTTCCACTACATTTGATTCATATGGAACCAAGTGACTGCAATTGCTTTCCATATGAATACCTGATATATATGTAAAAGTGTTCTCAGGAGTACCCTTTTGTGCTTTCATGGTAGATAATTCATCAAATACCAGAAAGACATAGAAAATCACAGAGGGCTCCTACTTATATTCCATTTCTGACTTAAGATTATATCCAACTTAACTGAACTGATATCATACTGCAAAACATAGGCATCTGATATTAGATAACATATGTATTAAATTTTTTCTCAGTTAACATATTTTAATTTGAAATATACCTCCTATTTGCACATTCAATTTGAATATTAAAGGAGATGCAAGTGTATCTAAAGCAAAATAAAAACATTACTGCCAGGATGAGTTGCTATCCCTAAAGATGTGCAGCTTCAGTTCTTGTATTTATTGATTCAATGAAAAGGTATGATGTTATTTGAAAGTTCATATGTAAGAATTTCTATACATGTATTTGTGAATAATACTCATAATGTAAAACATTTTTAAAGTAATAACATAGTATCTTATTTCATTAAAAAATATCTGTGTTGACCACATGAAGCTCAAGAAGGAAGACCAAAGTGTGGGTCCTTTGGTCCTTCTTAGAAGGGATAACAAAACACTCACAGGAGCAAATATGGAGACAAAGTGTGGAGCAGAGACTGAAGGAAAGGACATCCAGACACTGTCCCATTTGGGGATCCATCCTATAAACAGTCACCAAATGGAGACACTAGTGTAGATGCCAAGAAGTGCGTGCTGACAGGAGCCTGATATAGTTGTCTACTGAGAGGCTCTGCCAAAACCTGACAAATACAGAGATGGATGCTGGCAGCCAATGATTGAACTGATCACAGGGTCCCCAATGGAGGAGTTAGAGAAAGGACTGAAGGAGCCGAAGGGGTTTGGAACCCCAAAGGAAGAACAACAACATCAACCAACCAGAGCTCCCAGGGTTTAAACCACCAACCAAAGAGTAGACGTGGAGGGATCCAGGACTTCAACCATATATGTAGCAGAGGATGGCCTTGTCTGGCATCAGTGGGAGAAGAGGCCCTTGGTCCTGTGAAGGCTCGATGGATGCAACAGTGTAGGGGAATGCCAGGACAGGGAGGTGGGAGTGGTTGGCTAGGTGGAGGTACACCCTCATAGAAGCAGGAGGATGGAGGATAGTATAAAGAGTTTTGGGGTGGGTCAGGAAAGAGGCTAACATTTGAAATGTAAATAAATAAAATATCCAATAAAAAATAAATAAAAATATCTGTGTTAATCATTTCACAACTGAATATCCACACTGCTTTTTGATTAACATTGCTTTATTTAAAATACATCTCCTCCGTATGAGTGTGTGTGTGTGTGTGTGTGTGTGTGTGTGTGTGTGTGTGTGTATTGTAGTGTTTCATTACTCTATGCATATGCATGCACCAAGGTGTTTGTATATGAATGTCAAAGGTAAGACTAAGTTGAGTCCATTTTTCTTGAGTTTTAATATTTTTGGTGTTTATCAATGACCCTCGAACTTTGAATTCACTACTCTAGTTGGAAGAAAAGCCCTTGGAACCCACCCGTTTCTTTCCTTCCAGCACTGGCAATGCAGACACAGTAACACCAGGCCTGACTTTTGTGTACGTGCTGGGCAACAGAGGCAAGGCACTCATGCATGTGCAGGAAGAACTTTACCCACTGAGCCTTCTATAGCGCTCCAACAACATCCACCTCGATTCTGTTTCCTTGTGTTCTTTTATTGTCGTCTAAATAAATTGAAGTTCCTTTGTCAGTATGGTTAATCTCTCTCTCCCAGTGGCTTTTACTCTTAACTATTTACTACTACATAATATTCACTAACAATTAAGGCGTCAAATATGTTGTCATTCTGCAGTTTCTCCACTTTTATATGTAGAAACTTTTTATATATTATAATGAAATGCCAAATCATTTCCTAGTTATTTCATTAAAGACGAGATCTTCACCAACTATTGCTTCATTTCTTCCAAGTTACATTCTTATATGTTTAGGTAAAATAATTAGGTGTTTTGTGTCTAAAGTAATGTTTTAAATTTGTCTTATTTGTTCTATTCAGTTAATTTTTCCCTCTCAAAAATTAGCTTTAATTAATTTTTAAAAGTATGAGTCATTTTTAATTTTTTTTCTGTCTTTTAGGTTCTTTTTTTATGATCTTTCCTGAGTTGTTATAAAAGTTAACGTTACCTTCATAGTTAAGTTTTTCTGTAACTAAGTTGTTTATTCATTCTATGTTTCAAACATTTTTATGTCTTTTTTCAATTATAAGACAATATCACAAACGGCATTTCTATGCACTGTTTTCCTCTAAAAAATTACAAGAACAGTCTTTTGAAAGAAAAGCATTGCATAAAAGGCAGGAAATTATCCATTTGAAAAAATAGAAATTGCAATTAATTAATAGAGCATGCAGAACAGACTGGAACATGATCAAAAATGCTTTCACAGCAAATTGATAAGAAATGTAGTACCACAAAGCATTAAAGGACAGAATAGAGAGATGACACAGGCATATTCTATTCCAGCTTTGTACTCTGGCCCACTTCTCTCCCATTTTCCATGCTGATTAGGAAGCTAAGACTCAGCAGTTTTCAGGTAAAAGCACGTGGATAGTCTGTGTGATTTGATGTTCCATTTGTAGACTACCTTCAAATATTCAAATGCATTTTGTGCATAGTGAAGCTACCTGCAGGGGGTCCGTCACTCCATTTTCAGATATGAAGAGTAGAAGTTCTGAAATATTTAACAACTGTCTGCGAGTACCACAGGTGAGAGGCAACACAGCTATCGAAAGCCACTGTCTTTGTAGAAAACCGTTATTCATTATATCACTGAAATCTACAAAGTCAAATAATGCTGTTTCGAACCATCATTGATGTTCCATCTATTCAGTAGAACAAAGGCCACATGTGAAGAACATTCTCTCGTGTCATCCAGTGGCAGCATTCACTTTTTCAGGAGTTGATATTTTAGAAAAAGAGTACAGCTAAGGGCTGTGTACGTATATTCCATTTGCCATCAAATAACATATAAGGGACCAAATGAAACAACTCACTTCAAAATGTGAGAGGTCCAGATGGCTAGCTATGTCGCTTGAGGTGACATGGACTGGAAAAAAAAAAGCTATGTTCTCAGCTCCCTCAGTTTTTCACTGCAAGAAAGAGTAAAAAAAAAAAAAAAAAAAAAAAAAAAAAAAAAAAAACTCAAATTAGCAGAAACTGGGAAAGCACTTGGATATAGTCCCCTATTCCCACCATCTATTTGCACTCAATGTTGTTTTCTCTCTCTCTCTCTCTCTCTCTCTCTCTCTGTCTCTCTCTCCTCTCTCTCTCTCTGTCTCTCTCTCTCTCTGTCTCTCTCTCTCTCTCTCTCTCTCTCTATATATATATATATATATATATGTGTGTGTGTGTGTGTGTGTGTGTGTGTGTGTGCGTGTCTGTGTTTGACTGACACCATCTTTTGAAGAAAGAAGACTAGGAGCAGCACAGCAAAAGGCTTCATATGCCAAGACACTCCTTATTCTAACATCCTGACCACATCTTACCAGCTCAGTACAGTGGAGCCTAGGCTCAGGAGGGAGCAAATAAGTCGTGTTCACAGCCACACACTGTTTCCTCTTGATTAGCAAGTCTGTAGATGCCATCTGTATTAATAGTTGACTTGTAAGTGTTTAGTTTCAAAATCTTCTGTAGCTCCATCATATTATGGATAAAACAGACACTAACATTTTGAATTAGGTGACATGGCATCTGAGTAAGGATTCAGGAGGAAGGGAATCTCACTCCTTTTTCTTCTACCCTTCTTTTAATTAGGTCAGTCCCATCAGTCAATGTATTTATTTCTGCTATGGAAATAAATAACTTGTTCTGTATAGTTGTGAGAATATTAAGTTTAAAAAGAAAGAGAAATAATACTTCATAGGACTCACCACTGAATTAAAATTTTTTATTTGTTTATTTTTTCACAAAAGAGCTCTCTGTTTCACAGAAGAGGGGATCTTAAATGCCAGGACTTCCATACCTAAATCATAAAATGCAGTGCTTATACAAGTAGGAACTGGTAATCTTTCATGAAGGAGGCCTGTGATCCTGACATTAAATAGAAGTGGCCTTTCTACGAGAAATCACAGCTAGCCCAGAGTATGAGAGTCACAAGCTGGTCAATGTACAAAGGCAGAAAATAGGGAAAAAAAACCATAAATTCATATCACATGGAAGTTTGTAGAATGGTTTTTCTTAGATTTCTGTATCAAGGTTTAAAAGTAAGACAAAAAAATTGTGTGACTAATATGTAGCGCCTCCTGTGTGGGGGAGGGGTGTGCTTGCATGTAAAAGCATGACTCTTCTCTGTTTTATTCTCTTTATGATCTGTCATAATGTTATATTACTAATACAAAGTGTTTTCACTTCCTTATTTTACAAACAATTTACTTCACATGTATCAGGAGTCAAAAGTAATGGTAAGTGATGTACAATTTTTTAAATTATTTCTCACTTTTGTCGAGATCCCAGCTCACAGAGCTGAGAGAGAAAACTTACCAAGGTCCTGAGGGGCTGTGACTTAAAACAGCACATACTTGTCACCTTTGTAATATCAAGAAATAACTTATGGATGGATTTTTCCTCTCAAATTAGAGTGTGAAGAATTTAACTAAATTCCAGTAGGATTGCTATAGGAACAGCAATGAACAAACTCTTAATAGGCTCTAAATCCCCAAATAAGTGCTTGCAAAAAGAGGCTGCCTCATAGCCATCTGAATGAGGCAGTGCCCTCACGTCATCATTTCTTTCTCTTCTAAAATCGTGCATAGGAGAAAAATTGTTGCCAAAAGCATAACAGGAGAAAGACCTGTGCTTTATCGACTTGTGCTGAGGTTTTAGGCTGAGAAAAAAAACCACATTAATCCCTAATATGCAGTTTTTCATATTTTCCCCATTAGTGCTCCACAGCCTAAGCTCTACCTAATCTTGTGATAAAATGCACATGCGTGGCACCAGTATCAAACAATGTGCTTAAAAACAGAACACTATTTTTAAAACTTACTAACCATTAGAATCAGAAGAGCAAACGCAAACAAGTTGCTGAAGTATAAGCCCTGCACACTTAAGCTGAACTCAGACAAATGGAGCCAAATTAAAGAGTGATAAGGGTGGAATTATGCTTAGAATAACTTCACGCAAATATAGCTGAGAGAAAGGGGTAGCTTCTATGAATAAAGTTCCGTAGAGCAAGGAAAGAAATGGAGAGCGGATGACAGCTGAGATACAAAAGAGGCTATCATTATGGGCTTAAACAGAACATTTGGACTCATAATCCCTCTTTTGATTGACATCATTCTTTCCCCTGTGGATTAAAGCTTTCCTGCAGAAAGAGGTGAAGTTATGAAAAATATTGACCATTACTGAGTATGCACCACGTTAATCTATAGAAGAACATCTCATTTATCCAAAAAGAAATATAAGTAGCCTGCAGCTAAAATATCTAATAAAAGAAGTTCTCATGGATCAGATAAAAATCACATCTCCCTGCCACTCGACAATCTGACTCACTCCTAAGCATTGGAGGGAATGAGTCTAATCTAAGTTACCTTGATACAATTTACTACATTAACTTAGTAACCTTTCTCTCCTCCAAGAAGTAAGGATTCTAATTGATTTGATATATTGGAATGGCAGAAGTTTACACTGACTTAAGTTTGAGATTGTGGTTCCGTAGGCAAAAGCATTTGCTTTTAAAACATGAGCATCACATAGCCTGATAAACAAAATTCATGCAAAAGTCCGGGAAGATATGTGTGTATATATATATAACCACACCACTAGAGGGTGGGGGATGTGTGCGATCTCAGGATTCCCTGGCTGTGGGAATTCTTCACACTGCAAGACGCTCATTCAGTAAGAGAAAGTGTGTTAAGTCAAAAGGACAAAGTGATATCATGCTCAAGTCACTGCCTGAGTGTCCACATTCACAAAGTCAAGATCATGCAACACACAGACATAGACACACACAAATACACACATACACACACACAAGCACACTTCAGAATTAGATAATTAGATTAGATAATTAGATTAATAAGTCTCCTAAATGCAGTACCTGACTTATTATCTTACCAGCTTTATTAGAATACAAGTCATTTTCTAACAACTCCACCTTGCAGATATGACCAGGAAACCCAAGATTTGCTGGAACATATCACCATTTTTTTTAAATTGGTGAAACAATTAGAACTCAACATTGTAAATATGAATCATTTATGATTTGTGTTAGAATTCTTCTCACATTAACTTTATGTGAATAATGTAAGTTTTAAGATACCAGGTAACTTCAGATGACTTGAGTATTGATTTTTCTTTCCCTATAAATTTCGAAGTTGCATATTGAATGCTGTTTCAAATAAAATTGAAATAAGTCTTCATATGTCCACATGTGTCAGTTTGTTTCAAACAGCTGTTTATATAAGATGATTCTTAAGTATTAGAATATTAAATAGTCCAACACTTCCTTTTATAAAAGATTGTACATACATATTTGTTTACTTTGCATTTATATGTGGGTATATTTATGAGGATTTGGCATGCTCTAGCATGCATGTGGGTGTGAAAAGACAACTTGTAGGAGACGGTTTCCTTGTTCTACCATGTGTCTTTTAGGTATTGGACATTGGATATTGGGTTTGATGTCAAATCCTTCTAGCCACAGGCTTATCACAGACTCCTAAATACTGATGTCTTGTAATTATTTATAGCCAGTCGTTGTAGATTTTACATTATCTGAAGTTACTGAAGTCAATAAAACAGGATGTGTGACTCACTCATTATGACACTACTGCTATTTACTTGTGTTGCCTATAAAAATAGTTAACCATGGATTTTTATCCTTTCTGGAATGAAAGAGACAGCTGTATTAAGCAACACGAAGATGAAATCATTTTTTTTCAAGATTTTAATCTAAATTTGATTTTTCATTGTCAATATAGTTTCTTACTTTCATAAACTCTCATAGCCCTATGTAATTCTTGTAGAAAATGAGAGTGCTGAGGCTAGTCATGGTAGATTGGCAAAACTCAATCTAAGTGTGTGGGTTTTTTTATGGAGTTTAAAATGTATCAATGCAGTGAGCATCAAACAGCTTTGGAAATATCAATTAAATAATTAGTAACATAATTTTACTAATTAAAATGTACAGTAAGTTTTGGAAACTAATCATATTTATTTTAATTGCTCTAGAAGTCTAACACAAGGAAGAACAGAGGAAAATATGTACATAGTGAATATTATGACTCAAACAAAGTAGAAATATTTTTGTTAGTAACAAAAGAGAAGATTTCAAAAAAAAAAGAGAGAAGATTTCAGTGCAGAAACATGAATGTGCTGTTGATGCAGGGCACTAATATATGTCTTTAGTAGTTATGATAGCTTTGTAACATATAAATGCTCATATTAAATAGTACTTTACTTATATTCATTGTTATTGAAAGAAAAATAATTGAAATGTTAGACTTTAATCTAAATATCTCATATCAGTGTTAGAGATTAAAATAAGAAGTAGTTAGGAGCAGATAAACATAAACAAAATATATGTGTCTATCTGTTAATATTCACCAACTTTCCACTACATATGTTCTTTTGAGACACTGGAGGATATATATATATATATATATATATATATATATATATATATATATATATATACATATACACACGTGTGTGTGTGTGTGTGTGTGTAAGATGATGATCAAAATACTTCTGTTTTGTAGATACACCAGAATCAACATAAGAAATCCAACCCTTAAATGTTCTTAACATATGAAGTTTTTGTTATTCCTAGTTATAGCCAAATTTTATCAGACTACAAGCAAAATATGCATATATTCTATCCATATGGTTAGGTTTACATTAATCTCACCTTTGTTGAACTTAAGACCTGACACTATTACTGAGAGTATGGAGTGCTCACAAAAAGGGACCTATCATGTTTGTCCTCTGAAAGACCCAACAAGCAGCTGAGTCAGATGCAGATATTTGCACCCAATCAGTGGACAGAAGCAGCTGACTCCTGTTGTTGAATTAGCAAAGGCTGAAAGAAGCTGAGGAGGAGGGCAACCCTATAGGAGGACCAGTAATCTCAATTATTCTGGACCCCCGAGGTCTCTCAAACTACTGGACCACCAAAGAGACAGCATACACCAGCTGATATGAGGCCCCAACACATACACAGCAGAGGACTGCCAGGTCTGGGTTTATTCAGAGAAGATGCGCCTAATCCTCAAGAGGCTGATGGCTCCAGGAAGTTTAGAGGATTCATGGGGTGGGGAATGGGGGGTGGGGACATCCTCATGGAGACAGAGGTGCACGGAGAGGATGTGGAAGAGTCGAAGGGTGGACCGGGAGGGGAATAAAATCTGGAGTTTAAAATAAATAAATAAATAAATAAGCAAAAAATATATATATATATAATTAGACATTGATCAATCTATAAAATTGTTTGATAACCAACAGTACATTTCTAAATGTGTATTAGTTATACATATTTAATGGATTAATTACAAAAGATTAATTTACACTGTTTTGCATGTGCATTATTAATTTCCCATATTGCATTATCATGTAAATAATGATATGATGAAATTTATAAGCACCATGAGTGCAGTCAGATATGATTTTATCATTAAAACCATTTCAGAGATGATGAAGTTCATGTTCAGAAATGGATTAATATTTTATAACTGATGGCTTAAATAGCTTGAGAGTTGATGTTTATATAAACAGAACATCTTTCTATATTTTGCTTATTTTTTTACAGAGAGGAAGACTTTATTAGGGGTCCTTTTTCTAATTTTTAAAAATGAATTTATTTCAAAATATGATATGGGTTTTGATGATGGAAGGCCATCACAAGCAAAAGCATTTTAACAGTGGACATTCTATCTTCAGGCTTTCTGGGAAGATACTTTTTATTTACAATCATTCACCCTGTGGTATTCTGTTATAAAAAGAGAAAGAGGGATTCTAACAGACGGTATAAACAGTGGCATGACAATGTAACCAGAGTGCTTAATTATCTCTTCCTTCTTTAAAAAAATTTAAAAAAAAATCAATCTCTGAACTTCAGCGGAAAAAGAATGAAAAAATCATACAGTGAAAATATAATTGGGTTGTATCATAGTCAGTTTTGGAGGTTTACCCAATTTAATGGCAGCTATGAGGACAAAAATAAACAAAAATTGTAACGACAACTTTTACCAATATTTTCTGAGTACTAATATACTATATCAGAAGTTATTTAAAGGCCTAAGCCCATTCCATGAAATTACTATTTTTGTTGTTATTGGAAAAGTAGAGAAGTTGTCCACTTCCTAATTTTATGAAGAAAATTTTATATCCAATTAAATAATTTGTTAAATCCCACCGAAAGGAACATCCAAGAAGTTGAAAATTTTGTTATCAAATATAATCACCTATATTTTTTGCACAATAATTCCATAAGTACTTTCTGAGAAGTAACATATGAAATTAAAAGAAGATATTGGATAAAATGTGTTCAATTATCCAGTTGTGCATGAAGAAGCAAAAATCAGACTAATGAAAAAGACAGTATTTACTTTTTCACATTTCCTTCATAAATTCAATTCTGAAACCCTCCTGTCATAGTGATTGGATAACTTGGACACTCATAATAGATAGTGTTTACAAAACATAGGTCAAATGAAGACTTTGGCCTATCAGTAGTTCATGATTTGATTCCAAATGAGTAAGCATAAATTGCTTTGCTTTGTGTGCGGCAGACTAACAGTACCTGTCACAAAATTTTATGAAATAAAAAATCCATGTTTTATCTAAATTGTTGTGATGATTAGAGTGACAATGGCCCCTACAGGCACATAAGTTCGAGATACTCAGATAGTGTTACTGTTTGGCTGAGTTTAATAGGTGTGGCTTTGTTAGAGGGGGTCTGTCACTGGAGGAGTGGTGAGTCTAAACAATACATATTTGTATGTCCTTTCTGTGGTTGCTTAGCTTGAGGTTTCTGTGGGATTCTGAACTGTGGGAGTGGAGGTATCTCGGCTTCCTTCAGCTGTTCTTGGGATGATTTTCTTCCTCCTGGCCTGCCTCATAAAGCCTTGAGGATTTGTGGCTAGTCTTATTGCATTTTTGTATGCAGTATTCAGTTGATATCTCTGGAAGATGTGCTTTTTTTTCTGACGGAAAACAGAATAATAGTGTATGGAAGGAAAGTCGGGGGCTTGGAGGTGTGCAAGGAGTGTATACTGCAGTAAGGATATACTTACTGTATGAGAGAAGAATAAATTTTGAAAAATAAAAAAGAGTATTCTGTAATTTTTTGGCTAATCTCCACTTATTAGTGAGTACATACCATGCATGTCTTTTGGGTCTGAGTTACCTCATTCAGGATGATATTTTCTAGTTCCATCCATTTGCCTGCAAAACTCAGAATATCCTTGTCCTCAGTTGAGTAGTATTCCATTTCCTGTATCCATTCCTCTGTCGTGGGATATCTGGGTTGTTTCCAGCTTCTGTCTGTCACAAAAAAAGACTATGAACACAGTGGAACATGTGCTTCTATGGCATGATTAGACATCTTTTGCATATAATATTACCCAGGTGTGGTATTATTGGGTCTTCAGGTAGATCTATTTCCAATTTTCTAAGGAACCTCCAGATTTATTTTCAGAGTGGTTGTAGCAGTTTGCAATCCCAACAGCAATGGAGGAGTGATCCTCTTTCTCCACATCCTCTCCAACGTGTGTTGTCACCTGAGGTTTAGATCTTAGCCACTCTGATTAGTGTAAGGTGGAATCTCAGGGTCGTTTTGATTTGCATATCTCTGATTACTAAGGACTTTGACTATTTCTTTAGGTGCTTCTCAGCCATTTGAGATCCCTATGTTGTGAATGGGGTTTAGTTCTATACTCCAATTTTGATTGGGTTGTGTGATTTTTTTGGTCTTTAGCTTCTTGAGTTCTTTATATATATTTCAGATACTAGCCCTCTATCAGATATGGTGTTAGTGAAGATTTTTTTCCCTATCCAGTGGTTGCCAATTTGCCTTATTGACTATGTCCTTCACCTTTCAGAAGCTTTCCAGTTTCATGAGATCCCATTTATCAATTCTTGATCTTAGAGCATGAGCCATTGAAGTTCTGTTTAGGAAATTTCCCCCTGTGCCAATGAGTTCAAGGCTTCTTCAAAAAAAAAAAAAAAAAGTACAGAATACTCAAGATACAGTTCACAGAACTCAAGTTCAACAGGTCCAAGTGAGGACACCTCAGTTCTACTTGGGAAGGAGAAGAAAATTTCACAATTGGGGAGGGAGGAGGGACCTGGGAGAGAAAGTGTATGGTGGTTAGGGAATTGGGGGAGGAAAACCTGATCTGATATTGGGGAAAGAACTGAAGCCCTGAGGGACAGCAGAAAGAATAGAAACAGGCAACCTCAGGAGGTAAGAGGTTGGGGAGGACACCCCAGAATACACCAGAGACCTGGGAGGTTAGAGACTCTTGGGACTCGAAGAGAGGGACCTTGGATGAAATGCCCTACATTGGGGAGAGGGACTTGTAGAGCCCGCCCCCAGCAGGACGACAGGGCATCAGATGAGGGAGGGGATTACCATCCATCCCACAATCACATTTCTGACCCATAATTGTCTGAAAGAACTGTAGGGATAGAAACGGAGTGGAGCGTGAGGAAAAGAAGATCCAGCAAAAGGCACAAAGTGGGATCCAGATCAAGGAGAAGTCCCAAGGCCTGACACTATTACTGAGGTTTTGGAGTATTCACAAAAAGGTGGAACAACAATATGAACTAACCAGTACCCCGGAGCTCTTGACTCTAGCTGCATATGTATTAAAAGATGGCCTAATCGGCCATCACTGGAAAGAGAGGCCATTTGGACTTGCAAACTTTATATGCCCCAGTACAGGGGAACGCCAGGGCCAAAAAGTGGGAGTGGGAGGGTGGGGGAGTGGCTGGGGAGCATGTGGGGGACTTTTGGGATAGCATTGGAAATATAAATGAAATAAATACCAAAAAAAAAAAAAAAAAAAAAAAAAGGAATTGTAGGACCCAGAGGAGAGGAAGGATATTAGGAGCCAGAGGTTTTTAAGGATAGCATAAGAACACAGCCCACAGCGTCAAATACTTTTTTAAATGCCCCCTCCTTTCTAGGACTTCTAGGTAAATCATTTTAGTTTCTCCCATTTTGTACAACTTTATTCACATGCTTATAAACCCCTCATCTGTAAAACTTCTCTTTACACAAATAACTTGTTTTATTCTTACAACTTAAAATAGCCAAGCCTTTTCTGCTTTCCTTCATCTTCATCTAAAACTAGAAAATTAAGAAAAAATGTGTGGTCAGACCTGAATCAACTGGAAAAAGATATATTCATCACCCGGGTAGTATTTAAAAAAATGTACAATTTCTAACTCTATGGTTTGCTAGTCATTCTTTGGTGCTAGAGTTGTCTTATTGGAATGTATTTCTGTATCTTTACTTCTGTGCTTCTAACATTGTTGCTAATTTTATTAATTCATTCATTCATTCACTTTTTCCTCTGCATTTTTCAATCCACACAAGTGGTTATATAGCCACACTATGAGAAATCTGTGGAAGAACTTGGAATTAAGAAGATCTGAGAAAGCTTGTATGTAATATTCTCACTGGCCCTCAAGGTTTAATTTCCTAAGATCTTCTAATCCATCCAAGATGCTAGATTTGAAACATTTGGGTCATCACTTATTACTTCAAGACATTAAAGTTTTAAAACTTAGACCTGTGAGTTTATTACAAATCACAATATAAAGCTAATTATTTTTATCTTAACTAGAGATGTTTAAGAGGCATAGGCAATTAATGAAAAATCTCATGCACTTTCAGAAGAGATGAATTGATGTCAGAATATATATGAATCATACTTGACATCTGATGAATATCAAACACTAAGTATTATTTGGAGATTTAATAAATAAGTATGTTAATAAGAAATACTGGCTTCAGATTGAGTCCAGGTAATTACAAGCTCAAGGTTACTCTGGACTACATGGGCTCACTCCAAGCTGAAGAGCTCTTGCCGTTTGATAGACACTAGAATACTAAGTTTCCTTTGAGGGTGTGACTCTTGGTAAGTTAAACGATCTCAAGGGCAGGCCCCACACCCAAAAAGATTGAGTAATACAAATTGGACACCAGGTGCTGGAAAAATATAAAGAGAGAACAAAAACATGGCTGTATGGAAAGATGAGGATAGATCTGGGAAGAGTTGGGTAATAGGGTGATTTTAATCAAAGTATTTTGCATGAAATTCTCAAAGAGATAGTGCATAAAATACAGAGGTCAAAGGTGGCACAGGTCTCTAATCCAAGTACTCTGAACATAATGATATGACCCTTATTTGGGTTGTTGGTGTCTACCTTCTTGAGTTCTTCATAAATCTTGGATATTAGCCCTCTGTCAGATGTAGAGTTGGTGAAGATCCTTTCCCAATCTGTAGGCTGCCAGTTTGTCTTATTGAGAGTGTGCTTTGCCTTAAAGAAACTTTTGTTGATCTTAGAACCTGAGCCATTGGTGTTCTGTTCAGAAAGTTGTCTCATGTAAAAATGAGTTCAAGGGTATTCTGCACGTTCTCTTCTATTAGTTTAGTGTATCTGGTTTTATGTTGAGGTCCTTGATCAACTTGGATGGACTTGAGTCTTGTGCAGGCTTATAGATATTGTTCTATTTGCATTTTCTACACAAAGATATGCAAATAGACCAACACCATTTGTTGAATATGCTTTTTCCCCATTGCACGGTTTTGCCTTCCTTGTCAAAACTCAAGTGTCAATAGTTGTAAGCATTTATTCAACATCTCCTATTCAATTTCATTGTTGAACCTTGCTGTACAAATATCATAAACTTTTTTGTACAATTGTTCTGTAGTATAGCTTGAAGTCACAGATGGTGATACTTCTCGAAGTCCTTTTATTGTTCAGGAGGGTTTGTTCTATCTTGGATTTTATTGATTTTACATATGAAGTTGAGAATTTCTATTTCAAGGTCCATAAAGAATTGTGTTGGAATTTTGATGGAAATTACATTAAATCTATAAATTGCTTTTTAGAAGATGGCCATTGTCACTATGTTAATCCTACATAGAAGATCATTCCATCTTCTGATATGTTCCTCAATTTTTTTCCTTCAGTGACTCGAAGTTCTTATCATATAAGATCTTTCATTTACTTGGTTAAAGTTACACTAAGATACTTTGTATTATGCATGACTATTGTAAAGGATGTGTTTTCCCTAATTTCTTTCTTAGCCCATTTATCATTTATATGAAGAAGAACTAATGATTTCTTTGAGTTAATTTTGTATACAGGCACTTTGCTAGAGGTATTTATCAGCTGTAGTGGTTGTCTGGTAGAATTTTGGGGAGTCTCTTATATATACTATCATGCCATGCACAGATAGCAATACTGTGACTTCTTTCTTTCCAATTTGTATCCCTTTGTTCTCCTCTAGCTGTGTCATTGCTCTGGCTAGAATGTCAAGTATTATATTGAATAGATAGGGAGAGAATGGGCAGCCTCTTCTTGTTCCTTATTTTACTAGAATTGCTTTAAATTTTTCTCCATTCAGTTTGATGTTGGCTTGCTATACATTGCTTAATTATGTTTAGGTATGTGCTTTGTATCACTTATATCTTTCATACTTTTAACATGAAGAGGCAATGGATTATGTCAGAGGCTTTTCAGCATCTAATGAGATTATGATATGATTTTTTTCTTTCAGTTTGTTTATATGTTGTATTACATTGATGGATTTTCATATATTGGACCATGCCTGAAACCATGAGATGAAGCCACCTTGATCATGGTGGATACTGTTTTATTTTGTTTTGTTTTTTCTTCTGTTGATTGGTTTGCAGGCGCTTTGTGGTTTTTTGTTTGTTTGGTTGGTTTTTTTGTTTGTTTGTTTGTTTTGTTTTTTGTTTTTGTTTGTTTGTTTCTTGTTATTGCATCAATGTTCATAAGAGAAATAAGTCTGAAATTATCTTATTTTGTTGAGTAGATTGGGTAGATTGGGTACCAGGATGACTGTGGATTCATAGAATGTGTCTGGGCTTGTTCCTTCTGTTTCTACTTTGTGGATTATTTTGAAGAGTACACTATTAGCTCTTCTTTGAAAGACAGATAGAGTTCTGCACTAAAACCTTCTATCCTTGAGCTTTATTTGTTTGGGAAATTTTTTTTTTTGTGTGTGTCTCCTTCTATTTCCTTAGGGCTTATAGAGCTATTTAAATGGTTTGCTTGTTTTCATTTAACTTTGGTAAGTGGTATCTGTCTAGAAAATCATCCATTTTGTTAATATTTCCCAATTTTGTGGATTATAGGCATTTGAAGTAAGACCTAATGTATCTTTGAATTTCCTAAGTGCCTGTTGTAATGTCTCCCTTTTCATTTTTGATTTTGTACATATGGATATTGTCTCTGTCTTTTCCTTAGTTTGGCTAAGTGTTTTTCTATCTTGTTGATTCTCTCAAAGAACCAGTTGTAGGTTTCATTGTTTGCTTGTATTGTTTTCTTTGTTTCTATTTGTTTTCACCCCTGATTTGATTATTTCCTGCCATATATCCTTCTTTGGTGTTTTTCTCCTTTTTTTCTGGAGCATCCAAGTATACTCTTAAATTATTCATTTGAGACCTTTCTAAATTCCTTATGGAGGCATTTAGTGCTATGAACTTTCCACTTAGTACTGCTTTCATTTTGTCCCATAAATTTGAATACATTGTGCCTTCATTTTCATTGAGTTCTAGAAAGTTTTAACCTCTTTCTTTATTTCTTACCTGACCTGTAGACCATCTAGTAGCCAATTGTTCAATTTCCATGAGTTTGTAGGCTTTCAGTTGTTTCTTGTCTGAAAGTATAGCTTTGATTCATGGGGGTATGTTAAGATTCACGATGTTATTTCAATTTTTTGTATCTTTTGAAGCTTGCTCTATAGGGGCTATATTTCAGTTTTGGAGAAAGATCCATGAGATGCTGGGAAGAAGTTATATGCTTTGGTGTTTGGGTGAAATATTCTATAGATATCTGTTAGATTAACTTCAATTATAACCTCTAGTAGTTTCAAATTTTGTCTGTTCAGTTTTTGTCAGGATGGCCTGTTAACTGGTGAGAGTTGGGGTGTTGAAGTCTCCCACTATTAATCTGTGGGGATAAATATGTAATGTAAGCTTTAGCAATGTTTCTTTTACAAATTTTACTACCCTTGTATTTAGGGCCCAGTTGTTCAGAATTAAGATATCATCTTGGTAGATTTTCTTTTGATGAGTATGAAGTGCCATTTCCTGTCTGTTTTGATTAATTTGGGGTGAAAGTCATTCTATTAGATATTAGAATGGCTACTCCAGCTTGCTTCTCAGGTCTGTTTGCTTCGAAAACTTTTTCTAGCCCTTTACTTTGAGGTAATGTCTACCTTAATTGCTGAGGTGTGTTTCTTGTATACAGGAGAAGAATGGATCCTGTTTTCTCATACCTTCTGTTAATTCATGTCTTTTTATTGGGGAATAAAATCCATTGTTGTTGAGATATATTAATGATCAACTATTGTTACTTTCTTATTTTGATGATCATGGTGTTAGTATGTAACACAATGTGTCTATGTGTGCTTCTTTTATTTTTGCTGGTATGAAATTATTCATTTCTTGTGTTTCCTTGGATGTAATTATCCACAGAGGACACTTTAATGGCTCACTGGTACTCTACTGTCTCTGATTCAACTTGTGCAGAAGTCCCAAAGGCATCCATGAAAGCAGTGGGGGACCTGTAGATCCCTGGACTGTCTTCCTTACTTTTGACAAATGTGTAGAGCATCTAGTGGCAGACCTGTGATCCCCATTAGAATTTGATGATAGACATTGAGCACATCCCTGCCTTCAGCTGTGTTAGGATCCCATTCTGTGCTGGTCCAGTAAAAAGTGTTATTGCTCAGAGTATCTGCCTTTGTCTTCTGAAACCGTCTTGTGGCTTCCTATGTGAGGCAGTCCTGCTCTTCTATAGCAATGATAGTCTGGAAGAGTTGTTGGGTGTCTCTCAGGAAGACTGGTAGGCAATGTAGTTTCTAAAAGCTAAACTCTGGCCATGGATGTTAGGGTTATGACATATATCTGGATAAAAGAGCTTGCCAGTGGGGGAGTGGTGGGGTCATAAGCAAGTCACATTTCCTTATAGGTCTCCTAGAGTGAGGAGGTGTGAGTCCCATGGGTAGAAGACAGTATCATGGAATGGCACCAGCTTGATATTCTGAAAGAGCTTAGAGTCCTATAATTATGATGCCCACATAATAAGGGGGCCCTTCAATTCGTTGCATGTGGATAATAATAACCTCCTAGCCACCCCCAAAGTCATTTGGTTTGTACGCACATTGGGTCTAAAATCTTGTGTGTCTGTCAGTCATTTCATTAACAATCCTATTAGTGTATATAATTCCTCAAGTCTCTTACTATGGGAGGAATGCAGGCAATATCCCTATGGTCCTATGGCCCTGAAAGCACAGCTCTGACACAAAGGGAGCACCCATTCTAGTGTCCATGCTGTTGTGGATGGAGATGGATGGGACAGATGCCATAGGTACTGCCACCTTGGTCTCATGGCAACAAAATTTCAAATACCTAAGTGAACAAGTTGAAAAAAATGGCCCGGTTTTACTCTAACACCTCATTCCTGGAAAGACTCTCTGGCTGAAGTGGTCTTGAATAACCAGAGAGCCTAGACTTACTCTTTCTTAAGGAAGGCAGCCTATGCATGGCTTTAGGAGAACAGTGCTGTTTTTATGCTAATATTCTGGGCTCTTTAGAGACTCTAGTAGAATTCAAGTAAAACCTTTTGGATAGGGAAAAACAAAGAAAACAATCAATAGAATGGTAGGAAAGCTCAGTCCCCTGGATGTCTTTGTCAATAACAGCACTAAATTGCCCCTTACACCTTTTTCTTACTGGATTTCACTTGTTCACCTTGTATATTCACTCCTCCAGTATCCTTCATTAAAAGGCATATTTCATCTGTCAACTCGTTGTTCTCTGAACCAGTACAATCCCCTAGCTTCAAAAGAAGCTTTAGAGTCAATGATTAGACTTTCAGGAACAAAGGGGACAAAATGAACAAAAGGGTAATGCTAAGACCTAGGTCAACACTGCTTTTCTGAACTCTCCTGAGCCATTTTATTTTATGCCTATAACCAGAAATCTTACATTGATACAGAGGACAACTCTCACGCCTGATTTCACCATTACCTGCATGTCCTGTTCAGTCCTATGCTTTGGTTTTCATGGAAATTCACCCGACCCTCACCCTTCTTTAGAGCCAATCTCAATAAAGATCAGTTAGAACTGCTTTGTATAGTTAGCTACAATAAGCTAAAACATGAACCAACTGCAGCAACCACCTGGTCAAACTCCCTTCTCCTGTGAATGATCTTTTATGTTTGCTATAAAGCTTTTGTGGGCCTTATAAGCTTGCCCTGAGAAACAGAGTTGCAGTCTCAGATCCTGAGTCTGAACTACATTACTGATTGATCAGTCCGGAGTGGGCGTGTTTCGTAAACAATACCTGTTTGACTGAGATTGGTGTCTCAGTGGTTTCCAGGGTCATTCCTGGACCCTAAAACACTACACTCAGAACAGTCATTTTCTATGCATCCATATATTATACTATTTTTCCTCAGGAAGTCATATAGTGACACAGGAGATGTGTACTTTTTGTAAAAGTACCTTTTATTTGCTGGATGCAATTGTTGTTTTGGAGCCTTACTGCTGAACAAGCTCACCCTTTCTAGTTTTTTTAAACTCTGGCTGGCTGGTTCAATTAATCTATTCTGGCCCAAAACTCCTTTCCAAGCTGACTGATTCCATCTAACTTCTCTCAGTTTCTCAATGAATTGCTCTGCTTAGCCTAACTAACCGCAGAAACCCGTTTTAATCTCTGGCTCCTTCTCGTTTTCTGGCTCATTCTGTCTTCACCTATGACTAGTTTTTTCTCCCTGGAACCTGTCTCTATAAAACCATCCCTGTAAAACTGCTTCAGATCTCCATGAAATGAACTGCCATGAATTCTATTCCACTTCACAGCTTCTCAACTCACTGACTCAACTGAACTGATTAGAAGTCAGAGAGCTGCTTGCCTTTCTCTCCTGAGTGCTGGATTAAAGGTGTGTCCTACCATGCCTGGACCTATGCTTTTTCTTCATCTGTTACTTGTTCTATACCAAGCTGGCCTAGATTTATTTGTCTCCTTCTCCTGCCATTAAAGGCTTGCCTGTATCCCAACTGGATCACACAGATCTAGAAGATCTTTAGATGTGGTCCCTTATAAGAATGTTATTGTATTAAAATTGTTCTACAACTTTTTTACATCAGAAGCCATATTTCTTATTCTTCCATATTTTCATCATTAACTTCTATTTACCACATGCATTTTCATGCTCTGTAGAACTGCTTACTATAGAAGATAAGTACTCAAATGAACACATTATTGATATGTGAGAGATAAATTACATATTACAGCATTATGTGAAAAATTTGCAGTTATTCTGACTTGAATTGTAAATATTTCACTGGCTCTATTATTTATTGTCATTATTTTCAGTCAATAATTGACATATATTACTGTAAGATACCTCTATTTGGACTAATATCTACTTCTAGTATACCATGTGTGTTATTTTGAGATTGGGTTACCTCACTCAGGATGATATTTTCTAGTTCTATCCATTTGCCTAAGAATTTCATGAATTCATCTTTTGTAATAGCTGAGTAGTGCTCCATTGTGTAATTATACCACATTTTCTGTATCCATTCCTCTGTTGAAGGACATCTGGGTTCTTTCCAGCTCCTGGCTATTATAAAAAGTCTGCTATGAGCATAGTGGAGCATGTGTCCTTATTACATGGTAGAGTATCTTCTGGTTATATGCCTAAGAGAGTTATATCTGGGATACAATTCACAGACCACATGAAGCTCAAGTGTGGGTGGAAGACCAAAGTGTGAGTGCTTCGGTCCTTCTTAGAAGGAAAACAAAATACTTACAGAATCAAATATGAAGATAAACTGTTGAGCAGAGACTGAAGGAAATACCACCCAGAGACTGTCCCACCTAGGAATTCATCCCATATACAGTTACCAAACCCAGACACTATTGTGGATGCAAAGAAGTGCATGCTGAAAGGAGCCTTATAAGACTGTCTCCTGAGAGGCCCTGCCATAGCCTTACAAATACAGAGGCAAATATTCACAGTGAACCATTGGACTGAGCATGGGGTCCCCAATAGAGGAGTTAAAGGACTGAAGAAGTTGAAGGGGTTTGCAACCTCAAAGGAAAAACAAAAATATCTACTAACCAGACCCCCTCAGAGTTCCAAGGGACTAAGCCATCAACCAAGAAGTACACATGGGTCCAGTTGCATATGTAGTAGAAGTTGATCTTGTCAGACATCAATGGGAGGAGAAGTCCTTGATCCTATGAAGGCTCCATAGATGCCCTAGTGTAGGGAACAACCTCACTGAACCGGGGGGGGGGGGTAGGAGGAGGGGAGGGGTGTGATATGATAGGGTTTTTCTGAGTGGGGGGCTAGGGGGATAACATTTGAAATGTAAATAAAGAAAATATCCAATAAAAATAAAAAAAAAAAAAGGCTGGCAATGGTGGCCGGGCAGTGGTGGCACATGCCTTTAATCCCAGCACTTGGGAGGCAGAGGCAGGTGGATTTCTGAATTCAAGTCCAGCCTGGTCTACAGAGTGAGTTCCAGGACAGCCAGGGCTATACAGAGAAACCCTGTCTCAAAAAACCAAAATAAATAGATAAAATAAAATAAAATAAAATAAAAATAGAACCAGTGGATCAGAAAGCCAATGTTGGAACTGTGTCTTCTACTAAAGTCAGAAACTACAACCACATAGTCTAACCAGTATTACTGCCAAGCATGAACTGGAAAAGTATAATAATAATGAACATTCCAAAGTGTTTGGAAAAAGCCAATGAGGCATCAACATGATACAAAGAACTACTAGCCATCCAGAATGCTCACAGTAAAACACTAGTCTTATCCATGGCAGGGCATATCAATTGGTTACCTACACATAAAATGTTCAGCTCTGAAAGACATAGTAATATTATATAGACAGAGCAAGTTATATTTAGAAATGCATACATATGTATATATATATATATATATATATATATATATGTGTGTGTGTGTGTGTATGTGTGTATATATGTATTATATATAAATGTGTGTGATATAAAAAGTATTAAGATAATATGTGTGTATATATATATATATATATATATATATATATATATATATATATATATATATATATATATACCTAAAAACTAAATGAAAATATATCATGAATTTGATAAAAAGCAAGGAGAGGAAGAGGGGAGGTTTTAATGGAAGTAAGAGAAAGACAAGATATTTATATTATCTTATTTTAATTAAACTTATTTACTTATTCCCTTCACAACCCAATATCAGCCTTTCCTCTCCTCCCAGTACACCATCATGCAAGTCTTCCCCCAATCCCCTCTTCTGAAAAAAGAAGAAGACCCACTCTGGGTATTGATCCCCACACCTAACACATCAAGGGATATCCTCTCCCACCAAGGCCTGACAAGGCTGTCTATTTAGGGGCCTGGAATCCATAGGCCAAAAGGCAGGCAATAAACTCAGGTACAGCCACTACTCCAGTTTTTGGGGAGCTCACATGAAGACCAAGCAGCTCATCTGTTACATATGTGCAGTGGGATTGAGTCCAGCCTATGCTTGCTCTTCATTGGTGATTCAGTCTCTGGGAGCTCCCAAGGGACCAGGATAGTTGACTCTGTCTTCTTGTGGAGTTCCTGTGCTCGTTGGGTCCCTCAAACTTTCTTCCAACTCTTTTGTTAGACTTCTTGAGCTCCATCTAACTTCTGGGTGTGAGTCCCTGCAGCACTTTCCATTGGCTGCTGGATGGGACCTCTCAGAGGATAGTTATGCTAGGTTCATCTCTATAAGCAAAACAGAGCATCATTAATAGTGTCAGAGATTGATTTTTGCTTGTGAGATGGGTCTCAATTTGGGGCTATCATTGGTTGGCCACTCTCAGTCTCTGCTCTGTCTTTGTCTCTGCATATCTTCTAGGCAGGACACAAGAACTTCAAGCCATTCCAAGCTTTGTAGGTGGGATGGATTCCTGCATGGCTACAGGAAGTGGCTACTCCCCCTGTTACAAGTCCCAGCTAAAGTTGTCCCCTTAAACTCTCTGAAGCCTCTTCCCTTCCTAGGTCTCTGGCACATCCCAGAGATTGCCACCCACAACCAAACTTTCTGTACCCTGCTCTTCCTACATATGATCTCAACCCTGTTCACCTCTGCACTCCCCACCCCATCTCCACTTCCAACTAGTTCTCTCCTTCCATAGATCTCCAGTATCTATTTTGATTCCCCTTCTGAGAAATATTCAAACATCACCCTACTTGGACCCTTCTTTTTTTTTTTTTTTTTTTTTTTTTGGTTTTTCAAGACAGGGTTTCTCTGTGTAACTCTGGCTGCCCTGGAACTTACTCTGTAGACCAGGCTGGCCTCAAACTCAGAAATCCGCCTGCCTCTGCCTCCCAAGTGCTGGGATTAAAGGCGTTTGCCACCACGCCCAGCCCTGGACCCTTCTTTTTATTTGGCTTTTTGGGTCTGTTAATTATAGCATGGTTAAGCTGTACTTTTGGGCTAATATCCACTTGTCAGTGAGTACATACCATGCATGTCCTTTTGGGTCTGAGTTACCTCACTCAGAATATTTTCTAGTTCCATTCATTTGGCTATAAAATTCATGATCCCCTTGTTTTAAATGGCTGAATAATATTCCATTTTGTAAATGAACCACATTTTCTGTATCCATTATTCAGTTGGGAACTATCTAGATTGTTTCTGGTTTCTGGCTATTATGAATAAAGCTGCTATGATGTAGTAGTTAACCAAGTGTCCTTGTGGGATGGTGGAGCATCTTGTGGGTATATGCCGAGGAGATGTATAGCAGGGTCTTAATGTAGAACAATTTCTAATCTTTTGCAAAACTTCCAAATTGATTTCTACAGTGGTTGTGCAAGTTTGCAAAAGATAAAGAAAACATCATAATTAACTTTTCAAATATGACTTTCATTTCATCACAATTGCTGTCTATAAATTTATAAAAATGTAGCCGGGTGTGGTGGCACACGCCTTTAATCCCAGCACTCGAGAGGCAGAGGCAGGTGGATTTCTGAGTTCTATGCCAGCCTGGTCTACAAAGTGAGTTCCAGGACAGCCAGGGCTATAAAGAAACCCTGTCTCGAAAAAAAAATTATAAAAATTTTAAAAAGTACACATATAAGCCTATGTCAATTTAAAATTATTTTGATAAAATTTCTAAAATGAAACAAATGCAATACAAAACCTTATCAAAATACATTTTATCCCATCTAGTTTTTATTTTTGTTTATTTTATTGATTATTCTATTTATTTAAATTTTAAATATTATCTCTCTTCCTGGTTTCTGCTTGACTAAACTCCTATCCCTTCTCTCTTCACTTCTGCTTCTAGGAAGGAGCTCCCCCACCCACCTACCCACTCCAGTATCACCACCCTAGCATTCCCCTACTCTCTGGTCTTAAAGCTCCACAGAAACAAGGGTCTCTCCTCCTATTGATGCCAGCTAAGGCAATCATCTGCTTCATATGCAGCTGGAACTATGGGTTCCTCCATGTGTACTCTTTGGTTGGTGGTTTAGTCTCTGGAAGCTCTGAGGGGGTGGGGGTGGGGCTCTGGTTGGTTGATACTGTTGTTCATCCTATGGGTTGTAAACCCCTTCAGCTCCTTCAGTCCTTCCCCTGACTCCTCCATTGGGATCACCTTGCTCAGTCTGATGGTTGGCTGCAAGCATCTTCATCTATATTAATCAGGCTCTGGCAGAGCCTCTCAGGGGACAGCTATACCAGGTCCTGTCATCAAGCACTTCTTGGCATTAGCAATAGTGTCTGGGTTTGTTGGTTGCATATGTAATGGATCCCTAGATGGGGTAATCTCTGGATGGCCTTTTCTTCAGTCTCTGTTCTACTCTTTGTTCCTTTTAACAGGAGCAATTCTGGATTAATGTTTTTGAGATGTGTAGGTGGTTCCAGGGATACAATCCCTAAATGGTCTTTGTCCTCTTTATTGTTTATTTCAGGGAATGCCATCACCACTGGGACTTGGGAACCACTTGCATCCCTTGCATCTGGAACTTTCTAGTAGCTACCATCAGTTCCCCATTCCTCACTGCTACATATTTCTGTTCAATTTCCTGAACCTCTGTACTTCTCCCCTGACTGCTCCCACACCTTATCTTGCCCCTCTTTTTCCTTCCCCTCCTCTCTCCCTTCCACGTTCCTTCCTCCTTCTACTTCCCATGATTATTTTGTTCAGCCTTCTAAGTAGGACTGAAGCATCCTCATTTGGGTCTTCCTTCTTCTTAGGCTTCATATGGTCTGGGAGTTATACTGTGAGTATTCTGACTTTTGGGGTAATATCCACTTGTCAGTGAGTACATACCATGTATGTATTTTTGTTACTGGGTTGCCTTACTCAGGATGATATTTTCTATTCCATCCATTTGCCTTTGAATTTCATGTAGTAACTATTTTTAATAGCTAAGTAGTACTCCACTGTATAGTCTGGCAGTTCCTAAGAAAACTGGAAATAGTTCTAACTGAGGACCCAGTTATTCCACTCCTGGGCATATACCAAAAAGATGCTCCAACATATAACAAGGAAACATGCTCCACTATGTTCATAGCAGCCTTATTTATAATAACCAGAAGCTGGAAACAATCCAGTTATTCCTCAACAGAGGAATGGTTACAGAAAGTGTGATTCATCTCCCATTAATTTTCAAAATACCTTAAGAGTTCTTAATTGGTATCTCCAGAGTTTTAGCATCTAAGGACAATTTTTTTTGCAATATTACCTTATATCTTAAATAATTAATAGAATCTCCTTTTTGATAATTTTTCAGGAATATTTTTTTAAACTCTAATAAGGCCAAATTCTCTTTGCTTCATTAAACATTCTCTTTAAGGTGTCTCCATTTGAATCAGCCAAGAAAATATCATACATATAAGGATAAATTATGATTCATCAATTGGATATCTACCTCTTGAAGAGGCCAATCTGTGGGTCATTATTTGTAGCCTTCCACAAGCCTGAAGCAGGCTGAGCCAGAACTTGACCTTGCTGCCTCTAAGGAGATTATCTAGGGTGGAGCCTTCCTCCCTAGATCACTCTATTGTTGAGCCAATGTTGCTGTTCCTCTTCAAGATACTGCTACCTGCTGAGAGGCCCCGGAGCTATTCTGGAGTCTACATCCTACACGTGGTCACCTGCAGCTGGGCTCCAAGGATGATTTGGCAGGAATGGGCTTTCCCCTCTCCTTTATAAAGCGTGTCCTCCATTAAAAATTTGAACCTTGATCAGAACACTGTCTTGGTTCCGTCTTTCTCTTGTCGCCTAGTTTCCCTCTTTTTCAGCGCTGGCCTGTCATTCAGGTGTACCGGTCCTTGTGAGCCGCTGGATGGCTAAAACAATTATTTTAGAGAGATTATAGTTATATCAGCTCCATTGTCTACCCTTCCTTCAATTTCAATATTATTTACAAACAGTATTATTTACAACCTAAATATTATTTAATGCTTACCTCTGATTAGTTATAGAAGTTTTCCAAAATATTCATTTCTTAGCCCATTCTGTTTTTGTTGTTGTTTCTGATTATTTGTTTGTTTCACCTATAGAATATGCTCTGACCTTGACAACTGGGTTTTTTTTTAAGTCAAATAATTTATTAGCACATACAATCCTCCAGAAAAAAATACTGCTTTGTGGTCTGCTGCAAGGCAGTGCTTCAGTGTGCACTTCTAAACCCCAGCTCATGTGCAGACCTCATTTTCATGCTGCAGAATATGGTATTCGGTCAGGTGGGTGGGGCAGCCCTGCTACTCATTTTCAACACTGAAGCTCAAGTGATTCATTCCATGGTTTGCACTTTAATAAAACTCAAGCAAGTGGTACACTGTCAGCTCTCTAAATGTCCCCTCTACCCACAGGAGCAGTGCCTAAGGAACCTTTGGTCCCCACTTCCCCACTTCCCCGTCGGCGGCAGAGGAAGGGCAGGCCAGGCAGGCATGAGGCAAACAGTATTTATTGGAGTCATACCAGGAGTCCATTGGTCTTAAGGACCTCTGTGAACTTGCAGATTTTCTTCTCCACATTCTTTTCTGCCTGTTTCCGTGACCTCAAGATCTGCTTCTTCTTCAGACAGTGCACCTTGGCCTTCTCCTTCCGTTTCTCCTCCAGAGTGGCTGTCACTGCCTTGTACTTCCACCTGACCTCATGAGCCAGACGCCCCAGGTAAGCAAACTTTCTGGTAGGCTTCAGCCACACAACCTTGAGGGCGGCAGGGACCACCATCTGCTTTTTCTTGTCATAGGGTGGAGGGATCCCATCCAACACCTCGAGGCGTTCCAGGGCAGCCTGGACTCTCTCCGTCTTATGGGCAGCATGCCTTGCACAGTGCGCCAGAAAATGCGGCTGGGGGCTCTGAAGTGGTAGGGGCCTCGGGAGGGGTTGGTATTCATCTGCTTCTGGAGAAAGGCCAGATACTTTAACTTGTTTCTGTAGAAGTTTCCAGAAATGTTGATGCCTTCACAGTGTACGACCACCACTTTCCTGCCCAGAAGTACCTGCTTGGCCACAATGGGCGCCAGGAGACCACGAAGATGGCCTCGGCCACCCAATACCAGAACCTGCCCCTCTGCCATCTTCGGCAGCCTCCTGGGAAAGATATCTGTGTTTTTAATGTCTAGGTTCAGAACAATGGTGTTTAATAGTTTTGCGGAGTAGTATTGATGTTGTTTGGTATTGGAGCACCTGCAAGAAATTTGGAAAGACAGTAATGCAGAGGACAAAGCTGATTCACCCCCAACTCCCACTCCCTACATGGGACAGCTCAACAAACTAGCTGAACAAGGGCAGATCGTGCATCAGACTGGCAGACTGGAAAAACTTGATGCTGAAATGGACATTTACTAACAGACAGAAAACTCAGACAGCCGTTATGAAAACTTACTGCATCAATGGATTTTCATAGAGATACTTGGATTGTTAAATTTGTGAGACTGATAAATGCTTTTTTTTTTTGTAATATACTGTGAACAATTTTTAGCTTCAACAATGGGGGATGATTTAGAGGACTTTTAATCCAGTAATAGGTCTGCTCCTTCTAGGTCTGTATGGTCTGGTCAAAATGCAGGCACACCCTGGGATATTGCTGGAATTTGGATACAACCATAGTACACACCTTTAATCCCTAACAATGAAGGCAAGGTGAGTTCATAGAAGGAAGCAGGCATGTTTGAAAGTGACATCTACTTGAGGATCAAATGAAGTGATAAATAAGTCAAAGATTTGACAGAATGAGTGAGAGAGACAGGATACACCCAACTCACAGGAAAACAATACAGGAAAAAGTGGTTACATAAGAGTAGAGAGAGAGAAAAAAAGGAAGGAGGTGTTACGGTATATGGTGGGTGGTGTTTGTGTATGGCAGTTTTACAAGGATAGTTTTACAGACACATGTTAAAAGAGGACACAGATGAAAACAGAACTAGCCAGACAATGAGAAGGAGCAAGAAGATTAGAACATGTTGCCAAAGTTAGTATGAGGGCAGGCAGAGCATTTCAGTCAGATGCTGAGAGAAGCTGGATTGAATCAGTGAGCTTGGAAGATTAGATTGTACAGAGGCTAGAAGCTTCCAGGCCTAGGCCTAAGGACAGTTAGGGCAGAGAGGGAATGCTCTGGTCTCAGCCCAAGCCATGAACTTGAACAGCTTGGGTAAGACTCTCATCTCAGCAGTTTATCTGGAGAGTCAAAGTGATATTTTATTAATAGACTACATTACTATTTAAACATGATTTCACACAGAGACTGTCTGCATGCATTCATAGGAGGATCTACATTCCCAAACCTTGCTTCTATGGTATACTTCCTACCTTTCATCATCATTTTATTATTGCATCTAAAGTGCTGAAGAGGAAGAAATACAGAGACCATCTGAGTATCTTCTTGTTCTAATAACAATAGGTTGGAAAGACATCCTTACTCTACTCTGTTTTCTAAGAACCAAGAATGAGATTAAAAAAAAAAAATCAAGAAGACAAAGGTACTCACGTTAAAACTCCCAAAAATGATCATGAAAGAAAATTAAAGCAACACTAGATGGGAAGAGAGAAAATTCCCCAGGCCAGTTTGTAGACACTTAGTTACATGTACAGAAAATGCTAAAAATTACAACTAAGCTGTCAAATGCATGTTTAATTGTGTATAGATCAAGATACAAAACCAACAAGAACTGTATTTCAGCTGGTCAACACTGAGCTAAATAAAAAAAGAAATGAAGAGGCCATCTCACAATGTCTAAAAACAGTTTAATAAAATGTCTAAGAACAAATTTAATTTAGAAGGCAAATTAACAGAAAACAAAACAACTTAAAATGCAAATCTCCCTGCTTGACTAGTCACAGTAAATTATTAGGCTAGGCTAAATGTCCTTTTATCATCTGTGTATATGTGGTTTTGTGGTGAGCTAGCCGCAAAGCCCTGTTTGCTTTCTACTTTTGCTATTCATTTTAATCATTTGCTGTAGTAAGTACATTTTGTGTTTGACTGTAGCTTCAACTCACATGCACTCTTAGAAAATATTAATCTTAGAGTGTGTCCATGGGACTTTCTAGAGCAAAATGTCCTTTTTCACAATTGTTTTTAATATTAACTTAGAAGTGCTTTCTAGCTCGTTCAATGAAAGCAGGAAAAGTATATTGATGAAAAAAGAAATAAAATTAACGTTGATCAGATAATTTTAAAAGTTTTATAACTAATAAATAATTATAACAATTAAACATAAGACAAATTTATCACTAATTAACTTTTATCCAAATATCAGCAAAAATGGATCACAGAATTAAAATAATAATTTAAATAGACAAACAACATGAAAACAATTGTAGAAATACAATGAAATATGTACCTTAATTTAGTTTCCTTAGTATGCTAGAGCAAACTACTTTGAATGTGTTATGCAAGTTGGAATAGGTAAAATGGAATCAAATGGATCTGTTTCTTCCATTTATGGGAAGGGTCTTGGCATTGTAAGACCTCCACATCTACTGAGGTCTGAGATCTGGGCATTATAAGACTTCACATCTACTGAGGTCCTCTTTCCTAGGTAAAAGATAATGTCTTACTGTGCTCTGATGTGGTGGACACTGGAGAACTTGTTTCTATTATATAAAGTTAGATTCCATTCATGATAGCTCTCACCCTTACGATCTTATTTCCTTTCTCTATATATTTTGAAAATAGAATCTGCTCTCATACATTATATCTCAATCACTGTTTCCCCTCCACAATCCCCACCAGTACTTGCCCTGTCCCCCAGATCCATTGCCTTCCATTTCCTCTTCAGAACAAGAGTAGGCCTCCAAGAGATAATAGCCAAATGGGAGAAATCAAGGTACAATAAGACAAGGCAAAAGCCCTCATAACAAGACTGGACAAGGCAACCCACGGGAAGAAAAGAACCCCCAGAACTGGCAGAAGAGTTAAATGCAGGCTCACTCCCACTCTGATGAGCCCACCACCTCAAAACAAAGTAAGCAGCTACAACATAAATACAGAGGATCTTGTGGAGCCCCTTCTAAGCCTGTTGCCTGCTGCTTCAGTCTCCATATGCTGATAAGAACATGTGTATTGCTTAGTGAAGTCAGTGTGGCACCTTTTCCTGGTATTCTCCCTCGATTTTGACTCCTACAATCTTTTCTCTCCCTCTTCTTCATATTTACCCAATCTTCAAGGTGAGAGACCGGATAGACTTCCAGTTTAGACTCTCTCAGCAAAATTGTTGTCTGTGGTTCTTTGTGCCCCCCTCCCATCTGGTGCCAGAGGAAACTCTCTAATGATGCTTGAACAAGGCTTTGATCTACCAGTAGAGCAGAATATCATTAGGAAGCATTTCATTGATTTTGTCTGTTTGGTTTTCTGGTTTTGGTTTTTGGTTTGTTTTGTTTGAAAGTAGTATTTGATTCTACCCTAGGTCTCTTTACTAATGAGTCCCTGGTTCCTAGCCATCCAGGCAATGTAAGGAGTGGGCTCCCTCTAGTGGAGGGGACTTGAAGTTAAAACAAACTTTGTTGCTCACTCATATATATTATGCCTCACCACCGTTCCACCACATCTTAGAGGCAAGATAGGTTGTAGATCAGGGAGTTTGTGACTGAATTGTTGTCTGTCCAGGTTTCTCTTGTAAATATATAATATAATATAATATAATATAATATAATATAATATAAAGTATACAGATACACAATTGGAAGCCAGAACTTGCTATAAAAGATGGCCAGCTTAGACCCCATATCCTATTTTACAAGAATTCCTCTATGAAGATACCCTCGTAGATACCAGGAAGTTTCCACTGCGCTCAGTTCCCACACCGTGTCCCATTTTTCTCCAATGCCAGCTGACTCTCCTGCATTCTCTTGCTCAAACTGGCGAGATCCTTCCCACTCCTACCTGCCCCCAGTCCATCTACAAAATTTATCCTATCTTACCATTGTGGAAGGGTTAATGTGGACCCTATCTCTGTATTTTTTTCAGCTATTAAAAACACAGATACATCTATCATCTATCAATCATTTATTTTTTCATCTATCTAGATAGATGATAGATATATAGCTCTCTAATACATGTATTTCACAAATATTAGTTTACCTCTCAGGCCCTATCCAAGAAGCTTCCCTGTGCAGTGAACAGTGGCTAACAGGGAAACTCGCCACTGGCCACAGTTCAGATAAAATCATCTATGAAGTACTTAGCCATAAATAGGTCACTTTTATCACACATCTTACTCATAAGATTCAGAAAACATTGCAGAATAGGGGTTGAAAAGATTGTAAAAGATGAAGGTCTGTGACAACTGGGATTAAGGAAATGACATGACCATGAGCTCTTAAATTTGCAGCAGCTATGGGTACCTGCACAAGACTTTAAGGAGATCAAAGCAATCAACTGTCCAGCTTGTAGTTTAGAGGGAACAACCAGGGTTTTATCCACAAAAGGGGAGTTATGATAGTTGATAGCTGCAGGGTATAATAATAGTCATATTATTCCTGTTGGGTCCATAATGTTCATTGAATGGTCCCACCAAATGTGCACATGTGCAGAAGTAATTGGATTAAACGTGGTATTAATTTGGCAAAGAGATGATGAAGTTGAGAGTGGAAGCTGGGCTAGTCAGTGGGCCGAGTGGGAGGTAAATATGATCAAAATACATTGCAAGCACTCCTGAAATTATCAAAGAATTAGTACATATATTATCTGTGAAATGAAGGACCTTTGTATGGTTAGGACATATATATACAGAGTTCCTCATAATATATTTTGATCTCCAAAAATACCTTACTTGGTGTTGTCAAAATGACAGTAAGTGAAGAAATGCAATTCTGTAAGGTTCTGCAAGGTGTAGCTGGGTTCTGTGACAACAGATTGTCTTTTTTTTCCTATATGAACAATAAGATTTATTACTAAGTAGGAAGAAAATCCAGGGAACTGTGCCAAATCGTTTGTATTCCATTCTGTGCCTTCATAAATTGCAGCGTTGTTCTTTGATTAGGATTGTGAAATAGACTCAGGTGAGAGCTCACAAGCATTCTTGATCAAACTATTTTAAGACTGTTCAAATGAACTTCATTTCTATTGAAGTCATATATTGTTTCTACAATATTTTACTCTTTCCTGGAGAAATTAAATAATGAACTGTTTGTTTTGAAAAATAACTTTGGTTACATAAGGCAATATTTATAAACTAAGTTCCAAATAGAGTGGAAATGTGTGATGGGTACGTGCGATTTATAATGCAATTCTGTATGTTTTAGTCTAATCATCTTCACTTTGTAAACTCAAGGAATTGAAGAAAATTCAATGAGTATGTTGTAATAATGTTTTATTCTATAGTAGTAGTCACTTCTCGGGATGATGAAAGAAAAGAATTAAATGAGCTCAGTGGAATCTCCCTTTGTTATTATATTGTATGTTGTAAGAGTATGCTTAGTTTGTGTAAACATTTTGCAAGGCCTTTGTTACTTAGGTAGACTCTAGGCTACAATTTCCTCATATCGGCAACTGGAAAGATTAAGAGACTTGTATAGAAGTTATGAGTTAAACTCTTCAGTATCAAGGAACATTGTCTATTTTACTAAGGAAAATGTTTTTATTTTCCAGTTGGTAATAAATATGAAAGAGAGCAAAGGGGGTACATTGCTTCTATTTAAATGAGCTTTACATTGTCATATTAACAGACAAATTATATCATCTACATAATTCTAGACTTCAAGCTCTGAAGCACAGACTCAAACCTTCCAATCTAATAATTCAGAGATAAATTGCTTCCATTAATTTTGTTCAAGATCCATACTTTTATTCAAGGTCAATGATTGAGAAACAATAGCACTTGGGCTTTATGCTGGCATTTTAAAATTACATGATGTAGTGAATGACTTCCTCATCCATAACTTCATGTGTGGTGTCACACTGGAGTTCAGACACACTTGGCTAATTTCAGCTACTCCAGTTGGAAGGAAAGCCTTGTACAGAGGCTCAAGAGGCAAAGTGGAGAGCATTTGTCTTTACTTCCCTCAGAAACCATAGGCTGAGGAGAATTCTACCAAGCTGAGAAGACTATTTTAAAAAGCTGTATCAAATGCTTCCATCTTCTAAATTAGAAGATGTAGTTAAAAAGGAATTTTTAAAACTGTGCTATTTTTAGACCAGTTGACATCTATTAATTGTGCATCCAAAATTGTGAAATTTATGTTCAGTTGGAAAGAGAAAAAAATTCACTCAGATGCTGTTCCTTGGATGTTTATTCATGTTATCATAAAAATAGTCTCCTAGGTTACCTTCTCCCTATAGAGAATGATGTAGGTGATATCTGGCTTATTTTGAAAATTACAATAATTGATTTAGCCTTTAAAATATAATATTGAAATATTCTAAGTCAACTGTAAAGGTCTCCCCTCCTCCCATGGGAGAACATGAACACATTAATGTTTTAATTTAATCTGAGTTGTAATTCAATGGTTTGTGAGGTTGATCCACTCAGGCCTTTGAAATGGAAAGTAAAAGCATCCTTGTAGGAATGAGAGGAAGACATGTTCCAGAAGACTGAGTGTGTACATTGTGCAATTGCAAAAATCAGACCCATCATGATTAGCATAGTTGGTGAGCTCCAGGCCAGTGAATGACCCTATCTTCATAAACAAACTATATGATTCCAGTAAGACCTACATCCAAAGTTGAACTCTGATCTCTGTACACACACATGAACACATGCCTATGCATACAAAAGCATGTCTATAAAGTGATAAATGTAGTTGTCATAAGGCACAATTTAGTTTATGATTTTTTTCAGTTAAAAATTGTGCTTCTTTGCAACACACTCATTGTATAATCATTGTCAGTGAAGAAATAACTTATGTTAATAGTTGTGTTTTTAAAATTATCTTTGCATTTATTATCACTATACTAACAATAATGCATTGTTAAATTATCTGTTCTTCATGATGGGTAATGTTTATTATTTATGATATTTAACAAATATCTTGAGTTTCTTTCATAATATAGGTATTTTCCTTTTAGAAATAGTTAACATAATCTAAGAATTTTTGTATGTATATGCATACTGTATTTTCTCTCCCATACAGCTTAACCAGCTTATAACTCATTAAGAAAAATGCAGGTCTAAAAGTTAAGCCCAGCTGTGTGCATTCTCTGGGAGTGGACTAAGAGTAAAGTCAACTCAGTGACAAGGCTGCAGAAGGAATTCCATTCAATCATTTGAGGCTGGCTAGGTCCTCTCTTTACATCTCATGTGGTCTTTATTTCTTTGTCTGCTTTCTCTACTCCATGTGGAACACTCAACTTTTGGATATTGTTTGCTTCTCTTTCTCTTCATTCTGCAGTCCACTTTGCCATCTGTGTTAATACCCTGCCCCACAAACCTCAATGTCACAGATTAAACACAGCTTTCCATTCTTCCTGAGGTGCTTCCCATCTACAATTCTTTCTCACTCTCCAGGAGCACGTGGAAAATCCCTTTTGATTTTCATTTGACATTACTATATATATATATATATATATATATATATATATATACATATGTGCATTTGTATAAGTTTATGTATATGTGATATGTATTTGTGTGTATTCTTGAAAGATGTTCTGATAATATTGATGGTAAACATGACACCAGGATGTATTTTGTAACATCATTTTTTGCTCACAATGTGACAGTTTATACAATATGAGTGCTAATTATGATAAATTCAATTTTCTCTTTAATTAGAATTACATGATTGCTCATGTCTCCTCCCTTCCCTCTAAAATCTTCAATGTTCCCCGTTGCTCTCAATTAATTTCATTGCCTTTTTAATTGTTGCTACATATATACATATATGATATTATAACATATGAGGGATATATTATATATAATAGATGTTAATATATAATAGATGTTTTATATATAATTTATAAAATAGCCTTCTCAGCTTACTTGTTATTTGCTAATTAATATGAATTCAGATACATGAATTTCTCTTGGAAATTTTTTCATTTCATTTAACACCTTAAAATTTAAGTTGATTAATTAGAACTAGAACTTGAATTTTTTGTTTGTGCAGTTTGACTCTAAACTCATAGTTTTCTACTTGAGCCTTGTGATGTTGGGAGTCTAAGAATGAGGAACCATTATCAAATACCATGTTTATGTGTATAATTTCTTCAAAGTTTGACTTTTTTTGTATTGGATATTTTCTTTATTTACATTTCAAATGTTTTCCCCTTTCCAGGTCTCCCCTACAGAAAATCCCTATCCCCGCCCCCTCCCCCTGCCTCTATAAGGGTGTTCCCCCACCCACCCACTCCCATCTACCTGCTCTGGCATTCCCTACACTGGGGCATCGAACACCCTCAGGCCCAAGGGACCCTATTCCCACTGATGTGCAACAAGACCATCCTCTGTCACATATGTGGCCAGCGCCACTGAACGCTGCATGTGTACTCTTTGGTTGGTGGTCCATTCTCTGAGAGCTCCAAGGGTTCTGGTCTGTTAACACTGTTGCTCCCTCAATGGAGCTGCAAACCCCCTCTGCTCCTTCACTCCCTTTTCCAACTCCTCCATTGTGGACTTCTGAGCTCATTCCAATATTTGGCTGCAAGCTTCCTTCTCTGTCTTTGTCAGGCTCTGGCAGACCTTCTCAGGAGACAGCCATATTATGCTTCCATCAGCAAGCACTTCCCAGCATGCACAATAGCATCCAGGTTTAGTGACTGTATATGGGATGGAGAGCGAGATGGGACAGTCTCTGGATGGCCTTTCTTTCAGTCTCTGTTCCACACTTTGTCTCCATATTTCTTCCTGTGAGTATTTTGTTCACCCTATTAAAAGCACTGAAGCATCCACATTTTGGTCTTCCTTCTTCTTAGGCTTCATATGGTCTGCGAATTGCATCTTGGGTATTCTGAACTTTTGGGCTAATATCCAATTATCAGTGAGTACATACTGTTCATTCCTTTGTGACTGAGTCACCTCACTCAGGATGATATTCTCAAGTTCCATGCATTTGCCTGTGAATTTCATGAAGTCGTGGTTTTTAATAGCTGAGTAGTAATTCCATTGTGTAAATGTACCACATTTTCTGTATCCATTCCTCTGTTGAGAAACATTTGAGTTGTTTGCAGTTTCTTGCAATAAATGTGATTGCTATGAACATAGTGGAGCATGTGTCCTTATACATGCTGGAGCATCAAAGTATGACTTTTAATGTCTTATTCTCATTATTATTACTGTAAATATTTTCTACTTTCCATTGTAATATATTTTTTTATTATGGGATGTTTACAAATATACTGCCTAATTTCCAAATATTTACTTTTGAATATAAAATTATGTAGCTTTATTTTTACATTTATCTTTTGTTACAATTATTTATTTCATTCCACTGTGGTCAATGGTCAGTACAATTTAAATCATTTTAAAATACTTTGATTTTTCTACATGGTGGTAGCTTGTCATCAGTTTTTGGAAAGTTGAATGGTGATTGGGTTAAAAATAAGGTGGTAGTAAGAGGTATTGTCCTATTGTGCTTTTTGTTTGTTTGGTTTGGTTTTGTTACCCTTGTACCTGCACTCAAGACAGTGTTCCTCTCAGTAGCCTTGGTTGTTCTGGAACACTCTTTATGGATCAGTGTGGCCTTGAACTCACATATCTTCCTGCCTCTTCCTCCTCTTATTGTGCCTTTTAAGCCTGTGTTTAACCTGTATTTTCATTGTGACACCTGCTCCACCCTTGGCCAAGATAGCTCCATTTGTCTTGGAGTTTATCTACCTCTCCTTTAATTTTGTTAATTTCTTCTTGATTTTTGATCTTATTTAGCATTCCTTGGAATTTAGTATTCCAAGTAAACTGATATTTCAATAATTATGAGAAAAAAATAAGACACCATGACAGTCATTGGTTCTTTTGAAACACAAAACAGAAAAAGGTCCTAGGGCTAAGGAGGTAGCTTACTGGTTAAGTGTCTGCTACACAAATGTGAACATCAAAGGTAGGATCTCCAAGATGCCTTTAAAGGTAGGGCCTGCCTACCGGCACCTCCAGTGCTCAAGGTAGAGCCCCACTGAATAGCATAGAGGAGCAATTGAGAATTATTCCAAGCATTATTGATGGGCCTGCATCTGTACATGGATGCATGTGCACATTTACCGCCACATGCAAGCAAAAGTTCATACATACATCAAACCCCACAGATACAGAAACAAAAATATCAGAGGAGAAAATATTTTCCTGATGAATATTTTATGGAAAAATTATTAGATTCTTTTTCTAGAGCTTGTATATGTTTTTGTGAAAGTGTGTGTGTGTGTGTGTGTGTGTGTGTGTGTGTGTGTTTGTATGTGTGTGTGTGTGTGTGTCTTTGTGCTCATTAGTTAAACATCTCTGTGTGTTCATTTGTGCATGAGAAGGTGAAGGTTCTAGAACAATTGCTAATATGTACTTCAAATGCTCTTCACCTTATTTTATAAAATAGAGTCTCAAATAAAAGACGACACTTAACCACTTGACTTGATAGGCTAGTCAGTGAGCTTCAGGATTCAACTTAATTCTCCCATGCCCTCACAGATATGTTTTTTAAAGAATCTTTATTAAAATTTTGTAAGATTCCACCCATAAATGAAAAGCAATTGAAAGTAAATGCCTTCTGAAACAGGAAGAAACATTCTTTTCCACAGAAGACAACTGAGAGGTTATCCATTCCCAGGGGAATCTCTGTTAGCATGCATGTGTAAACAACATTAAATTGACTCAGCAAGTTACACACACACACACACACACACAGAGAGAGAGAGAGAGAGAGAGAGAGAGAGAGAGATCATAATTAAACAAGAAATAATAACCTTGACAGTAAGCTACGGGTACCTGGGGAAGTTTAAATAGGGAGAGAGCAGGGCAGAAATGATGTAACTATAGTACTTGCATATAAAAATTTTTAATTAAATTTAAAACTATGAAGATGAGAAAAAATAAGTTGTGATGTCTCTGCCATACTGATGATCAAAATTTCATAATTTCTCTGAATTCAGAGAACTAGTAGCCATTCTTCAGAATAATAGTTTTTGTTATTTTTCTTCATTATTCATTCAAAAGAAATCTGTTATTCTCTGAGCTATTCCCCTATCAAAAATAACTGTCTAACATATTCTACCTTTCAATAGTTCACAGCTGCTTTAAAATAATAGAATGCATCTGATTTTATATTTTCATCTTAAAATTTTATATTCAGAAGATTTGAGTAAAGCTATTGCCTTCTGTCTTCATCATTATGAAGTGCTGGTGGTCTTCCTTGTTTATGAAATTTCTAACCTTTTGTTGAAGACAAGATTCTTTTTTTTTTTTTGAAGTATGGTGGAAAATAAATGTTAAAATAATATAGTTTCCTTAAGATATTTGTTTTTAGATAGGGAGACTTAATTTGAATCTAAGCCATCATCTTCTCAGAACATATCTTAGTAGATTTGTTCTGCTGTTGAAATGGAAATAGAAGTAAGAATAGAACATGAAGCCATGAAGTTACGCACAGTTGATCTTAGTTCATGGTCTCTCAACTGTTCAAGAGTATGAGCACAGGAGTTCCAAAGCTGTTCAAATGCACTCTGAAGTACCTGACAAAGCCTGGCCTCATCCACAGATAATAACTGAGCCCAGTGTGCTGGATGCAGCATGGTTCTTTCTCTTGATTATTTAACAAGTAGTTTTTATTGGGTCTGATATAAGTTACCTGAAACTTGGTTTCTCTTTTCTGTGTTGAACTGAACTGAAAACCAGACACCAAATCAATCTGTTGGGTGAGGTCTGTAAGAAACAGCTGCAAGATTTTTAGAGTAAGTATATTACTATTATCTTTTTCTTGAAAATGGCTGACTCACTATGAAACTGTCTTGTAAATATATTTCTTTGTTTGTTTGTTTGTTTGTTTGTTTGTTTGTTTTTTCCAAGATAGGGTTTCTCTGTATAGCCCTGGCTGTCCTGGAACTCACATTGTAGACAAGGCTAGCCTTGAACTGAGAAATCCACCTGCCTCTGTAAATATATTTCTAGTTAAATGTCTGTGTACTGTCTATCAAAGCTCTCATTAGAATTCAATAGCTAGGTTCTGTCCATTAAACCATCAGTACTAAAATTCTGAATAATGCCTATGTGAAAATTTATCCACTTTTCAACACTCACAAATTTGCCTTACCATCTTCGTAGTTTATCTCCAAATTGACTACAGTGAAAGTTGTCTATTGAGCTAGATTAAACCAAAGGATTTTAGTTTGGATCACCTATCCATAGTAAAGCCCCCACTATAGTTTTATATTGGGAACACATATAGACGTCATTAGCATTCAAGTCTTTGTTCTGAGTTATGTCTTCAACCCCGAATACTCTTCAACAAGTTGTGAGCACATGTGTGTTGGCAATTGATTTCACGGCCCTTTTCTTTTCGTGCCATATCACTGGCAATCACAATTTACCTCTCTCTATATGGAGCTTTACCTTAAGCCACAATTTCATTTTTAATCCCGTTGAAATTTATTCAGTATTTCAACAGATTCACTGAAGCATGCATTTCTGACATACTCTGTAGTGGTTTCTACAAAAAAAGAAAAAAAAATGTTTCTCAATCTCTGTGCACTAATAAATGCTGCTAAGAGACACACCTTAGGTAAAGAAAAATATTTTCAGTTAGTATTTCTTTTAGGTTTATAAACCCCCCATTTGTATAGAATAGATCTATAAAATAAGTAGTACATTGATAGTTAATTGATGCTGTATTATGTCAAGTATAAACTTGATTTGGAAAATATTCATCAAGGCATCAGTGGTGTGTGGATCGGTAGCTATTATTGCATTTAAAGTAAGCAAACAGTACATATGGAAATAGCTCTCTGAACTCTATGCAAGCTTTCCTTTTATATTTATTAAACTGTAGGTTTAAAAAGTAACCTATTGAGGGTTAAGTGAGTGACCAATTCACAGAGCATGATATTTAATTGCTATTTTCTTGATTCGAAGACTAGAAATAGAGCCATGAAACCTGGTTTGTACTTAAAATAATTAAATAACGTTTGCCTTTCAGAGTCCATATCAAATGTAGGACCGAGATTGGCCTTATTAACAAATTTTACAGGAACTTCAACTACTCCCAGACTCAAAAAGGTCCAAATCTATCTTCATACTTAGATTAACATCAGAGAGTTAGAAGCAATATATCATTATAATTGATATGTATTTAGAATTAGGTAACAGTTATAACCCCGCATTCCAAGACACTATGGAAAGATTTTAATACTCATAACAATAGGGTAGACATTAACTTTGACCGAGTTGAAAGGACACCCATAGTTTCATCCTGTAAGCACTCATTTGTGAATAATGCGGTCAGTATATTTATATATTTAAAATATGAGTAAATTTTGCAAAATCTCAATCTAAAACTTGAATGGACTGTGAAAACCAGACTCTCCTGGCCCTCTCAGAGGAAAGGACAACATCCACACTCATTGCACTGGACGCGGGGTGTGCTCTCTCCTCAGGTAAGGGATGCTTCCTTGTTAGCCTAATGAGACCATGCGTAGCCTTAGGCTGGTCCTTCAGCCTCTCTGTGCTTTTTGATTTAGCCACACACAGGAATGCATCCTGTTGTTTGTTTAAAAAAACGAGAAAGCAGCATCTGGGAAGCTAAGATGTTGTAAAAAGCTTGGATTCCACTTTATTCCCCAGGCTTAGAACACAAACTGAGAGTTATTCAAATTAAACTCAGTTGCCAAACCTCAAAACTGGAATATGACAGCAGCACAAGGCAGTTTCAAACAGAGTCACAGTCCCAAAATTTGCACAAGGGTGGAATCAGAAAGCATCATAGAACGTTTGGGGCCATTATATTATAATAAATTTAAAGATTAAATGAAAAACATATATTCCTTCAAATAGTTTATACCTTATGTGTTTAAAAATTCCAATTTACCAGGAATACATAGACGAGGTAATTTCAAAGTGTAGTACCTTAATGTTCTATTTATTTTTTACATAAAGCCCCCAGAACACGGGAATGATATATTCCTTAATTAAAAGTTTAAAAAGCCCCAAGAAATTATAAAGAAGATGACATTTTGGAAAATATTAAAATTATTAGTATTTTATATTACATATTTATGTTAACAGTAGCTTCATTCTTGAAGGTTTCGCAAAATTTTCTCATCCGAAGATCATCGTCTAGTGAAGTGTATGTATGTCTATATGTTGAAGCTAATAGCATTGGTAATTTAGATGTGTGCAAATCTTCAGGTAGCAGAGTACTTTGTACTTGTGAAAACAGTGCCTGCTTTGCCCTCACAACAGCCCTGTGAGGTAGGCAGGAAAATTACTGTCACTTCTATTCTGCAGTTGGGGACCCTGAAATACATAGACCCTTGGGATCTTTTCAGGGGTTATCTGAGTGATTCCTTCATTTCTTTGGCCTGCTCCTATGTATTCTCTTGTAAATACCACATGTGCAAGGACTAAGGAGTGTAACTGAGAAGGATGAAGGCAGCTAAAGAACAAGAGGTGGTACATATGTGACCTACACATTACAGAAGACTACCTAAGATACTTGAACCATGATGAAGTATAAACGAGTCAGAGAGAAAAAAAAAAAAAAAAAAAAGACAACCAGTTTAAGGTACAAACGTACTAAAACGAAAGGGCATAAGAATGGAGAGAAAAGAAAGGTTTTCCATGTTTTAAACAGGATGAGGTTTATCTTTTAAATCGAAAGTTCCCTGACGTATCTGATGATCAGAGTCCTTTCATTCTATCCATTTTAAAAAGATGTCTCCTGTTAACATAAGGTATGATGGGTGGGACAGAGAACTTCGTCTCCATGCTGAGAACAGCGCATGTCCAGCGCACTGAAGTTGCATATGTCATAGTGCAGGCAGCAAACCCCCAGGCTCCATCAGCTTTGTGTGATGGAGAACAGAAGTGGGGAGGGCTGAGGAAAAACGGGATATTCAAGTCCACGTCAGAGTCGCCTGGAACGCAGGGGATACCTCGTGTAATTTCAGCAAAGGAACAGCATAGTGAGATCTGTTACAATAGCAGACTAGGGGTCTCGAAGTTCCACCCAGAAAACTTTAAAGGAGGCTATGACCGCCTCTGTATGTTTCCATGTCCAGTGTAAGGATCTGACAGTGATTTTTAAACCTCCTTTGTTTAATTCTTGCTTTGGGGAAAAAAATAAGTCACAATATCATGAAATAAATATTCACTGTTGGGCTTTGTTCATATATTCTTAATTAAACAGTACCATAGACTTTATTGAGCATTTGAAAATATACACAAGGGACAATAACTTTTTAATCTGTTATTATTATTACTTTTAATATTTGACTTTCTTCCAATTAAATAACCCATTTTTTTTTTTCTGATCATAAAAAGGGCACTTGTTTCTACAGGAGCTGTGTACAGCTTGCTCAGTTCCAAGTACTGTTTCGGCTTGACTTCCTTGTCCTATTGAGGTCATATCTCCACTTGGTCAGGAAGCAAATTCTACATAGCTCCAAAAAAAAAAAAAAAAAAAAAAAAAAAAAGGAACCCCCTAAGTTGTTCTTTCAGATTCTATTTCTCCATAGAGTTCAGCTAACTTCTTAAACTCGGGCCCCCAGTCTCCAAGGTAGTGATAATCCTGGTCTGATTGCGTGGTTGCGGAGTCCAGTGAGCTGATAGACCCAGCTTCTGACCGCTGGCCCTCGTAGGCATAAGTCTGAAGAGAGTCATAAGGGGGCACGCTGGGGTCCAGGTCGGCTTCTGCGAGTCTTTGCTTAATAAACTCCTGAACGTCTATGCTCTCCAGGGTGGACAAGGTCTGATGTCTCGGAGTGAGCTTCACTTCAGGCCGAATGTCTCTGCGGTACGTGAACTCCTCTGCTGCGGCAGGATTCCGCAAAGCTGTGATGTCGAAGGCTTCGGTGTCTTCCTCCCCTCCTCCCTCGTCATCATATGTCACCACATTCTCTCGCACATCCTCCTCGGAAATGATCAAGGGCTCTTTTTTGCCACGCCTCAAGGTGATAAAAAGGACCACAATGGCTGAAGAAAAATGGAAACAGGATGAAGTTAACAGAGAGAAGGACTTAGGCTTTGGCTCTATCAGTACTTTCCGGTTCCTATTTCCTACACCTTCTAGGGCTAGGGTCACGTAGCAACACAGCCTTGATCTGCACACCACCACTGAATAATGCCACAAGCATTTGGCTGGTCCGGAGGCTGTTTAAACTGATAACCTCAATGCATCATTGTAGATTTGATGATCTCTGAAACTTAAATATTCTCATTTGCTTAGTGCATGTCTTGACAGTAAAACCTTCCATTGCCTAGTGTGAGGGAAAGAAAACAATATAAACTTTTGACTGGAAAAAAAAAATCTGTGCAAATAACTCACAAATAATCATTTTATGTAGACTCACTGAAATCAGGAAGTAGTTTACTATAAAGTTTTCTAACCTGTGAAGGTTTGGTCCTATGTAGAAAGTCAGAGCAAAGCAGGTTTATTATATGTGGTTTCCCTTGTATTTAATTCTTCGAATTACATTATCAGGCACTAACATCTGACCCTTTTCTGTAAAGCTGCAGGATACTGTTACTTTATTTATACACAAGTTGTACTATATAGAAACTGTTCACTTTGCAACATTTCTTTTATAACTTAGGTATTCCTCACAGAATGGCTGTGGTTCTACTCAACTGAAAAATGACAATGCAGAGACTAAGGGGGGGGGGTGTGAAGAGTCCAACAATCTCCAGACTTATTGAGAAAGATACTAGATAGAACTGAGTGCATAAAGATCAATGTCTTCCTAAGGATAAGGATATTTGTAGTAGGATTCCCCACTCTACGATGATGACATGGTGTGCATATGCTAGTTCATAGACACACACGTTTAAGCACGTCATCAACTTGGATTAGGATCTTTCACCTACAGTAGTCAGTTATGTTGCAAGCACTGGACAAAGTCGTAGAGATAAATCTTGGCCACTTGGCTTTGGTCCTTTCTCAGTGTTTTAGGCTTTTATGCTCAATCAAATAAGAAGTAATTTAGGTTAAGCTTTGTTATAGAAACGTATGCACATGTTTTCTTAAAAAAAAATAAGAAATAAACACAATTACAGACCTAGGAAGATCACTTGCCTTCTCTTCAATGTAAATGCTTAAATACTTGGGTGCATCACAGTTATATAACTAAATGTGGAGAGTAATGCTGTTTCTAAGGTTGTGATTTCTTATGTGTATTTATTATGCAAAAGTTAAGAAAATATTCAAGATACGTGGGGTTTTTTAGATTTACTTAATGTATTTTTATGCATGTATTTTCTATTCCTGCATATACATATAAGTGGAATGCATGCATATCTGGGCCCATGGACACAAGAAGACAGAGCTGGAGCCCCTGTGTAAGCTGTAAAGTGGATGCTGGAAAGCAAACATATGTGCTGTGCAAGAACAAGTACTAATACTGTTTACATAGTATTAGTAAAAACACAGCAATTATTCCATTGCATCGTTTTCAGAGTGACATTTCATTCATAAGCCATTTATACTGATATGACATACATTGTCTTTCTAGTTACAGACATTTTCAAGTTATCTCAGAGAAGAAAATTGAAATGAACAGACTAGATAAGGGCCCTAGCAGGTCTGATTCACATTTGACAAACATCTATTCTTGTAGCAGGCGACATTAAGTGGATGGCTCTACACAGAATCTTGGCTGAGTGGTGAGCAAACCATTTCCACGAAAGCAGCATTGTGCTAAACGATTAATGACTCCGTGGGGTACAAAGAGCATTTCTAAGAACACTTCTTTTAAGTGTTTCTAAAAAAATCATTTCTCTTTTAATACTAGTACTGTACCTAATTGTTTTTGAGAATATTTTGGACATTTGAAAGTGAAACGAACAGTTGCATCAGATCCCAAAAATAAAAGCCTATTCTTTTAAGGTCATCATTAAAGTTATTAATTATGTGGAATCGTTAAGGAGACAAATACATTTTTGAAATCCAGGAAATCAAATTAAGATACACAAATAATCCACACAGTCTATGGAACTATGAATATTATATGGTGTGTCGTCTTATAGTATATCCTTAGGAAATACAATATCAAATCGCCACATTGTTATAAAATAAATCAAAGGAGTGAATTGCCCTTCTTTGTTCAATGTTATAAACCATCCTTGGATATTTGAAAGTATATTTTAGTTGTACAACCTAGCATGGAAGTCCAACCATTTGTTGTACTTTTGACATGTTTTGATTCATTTTTACTTTTCTTAGTTGGTGAATGACATCTACTCTCTTAGTTTAAAAAGTTACAAAGACTTTGAGATTATTGTTGCTATTGTCATTTAAGGAATTTTGAGGCATATTCTGAAGGGGTTCAAGCCCCCTCAGCCTTGTTTTTGCACGGCAGGATGACTTGAGTTCCTGATTCTCCTACCCACTTCTTATATGAATGCTTGGATTCTGATATGTCCTCCCATGCCTGACTTAGAGCGTCCTGGGGATTGTACTCAGGGTGTTATGGACACCAGACATCCACTCTACACATGCTGGTACATTTTGATACTGACATTATTTATTTTTAATTACTTATTTAGTATAATTTTGGGTGTATGGCTGTTATCACAGCCTGTAAACCTGTGCACTACCTGCATGCAGTGCCTGGAGGAGCCACTAGATGGTGGTGGATTCCTCCAATATAGGAGTCACAGATGGTGACAACAGGTAGCGCTGGGAATTGAACCCAGGTCTTTTTTTAATGACAGCAACTACTATTACCTGCTCAGACAATTTTTCAGCCACCGTAGGTCAATATTTTTATCAACAAAAATTCATGAAAATTCGTTCTGCTTCATTTATTAATTTACTGTCAAGGGAATGCAAATTTAGGTAAGTAGACTTTGCACTGGCTTTTTGGATTATTTTCCCCATGAATTTTTAATCATCCCCATATTTGTACTGTTTGGAGGTTTCCAGATTCATACATAGCCCTTGTGTGGATTGAATTTGTTTTTATTGTGTGCTGAGTCACAACACACTCTCTGTCAATGGATATCAACACAGATGTGTTTATCACTAAATGTCTGTTTGATTCTTTTATATGCCAAAATATCTTGGTATTGAATGTGGTAGAAATAAAGTGGAAATCAAAGTGATTATTTTGATTAGCTCCACAAAACTATTGGCAGCCTCTGGCCATAGCAGTTTTCATTGAAAAGTTTCCAGCTCAGATACGGAGAGTCTCTTGGGATTATTTAATTGAGAACAGATTGGCAGTAACTGCTCAGACAACTACTCCTTCTCACATTCTTCTTCCCCCTTTCCCCCTACTTCCCCCTCCCAAACTTTAGTGTTCTCAGTTCATCGCATTTCTCATACCGCCTCATCTATCCTAATCTAATTGATTAATATTTGTTATTTATTAATAATTTATATTGTATAATTATTTATTACTAATTGTTAATATTCATGGTTACTGAAGAGTGTAAGGATGGTCATGCCAAAACCATATGCTCTTAAATAATCTTGAAGACACTAATAGTGTCAGATTTTTTTCTCAGCTCCTGAACTGGCCACTATTTGTGAGAAGTGGTATGGTAGCAAGAACTATATTGGTGTCCTTGGCCAATAAAAGAATGAGGTTCAAAAATCAATGTGAGGCTCGTCAGCAGGAATGGGGATGCCCTACTTTAAGTACTGAACTCTAATTCCATCACAAGATAAAACAACAATGCTTTCCCATTCATTACATAAAATATATATCTTAAAACTGCACCCAATGTGTGTGTGGGGGGGGTGTGTGTGTGGGTGTGTGGGTGTGTGGGTGTGTGATGTATGTGGGAGAGGCAGAGACAGAGATAGAGAGAGAATATAGAGTTGCACAGGAGGTGGTGAACATCTGGGAAAGACTTAAGAATAGAAAAGAATATTATCAACTTATATTACATGAAAAAATTAATAATATTATTGATTTAAAATAATCAAGGTTTTTAAATCTGCTTGCAACAAAGTGACATGACTCACTAACCGAATGTGTGTCATTTAAATTTGGGCTTTGTGAATATCAAACACAATTGTCTGGTGAACAGTCTATATGTAAATAAAATATAAGTAGATGATAAAACAAGTTCCTTTATAACCTCACAGGAATAAGCATTATGAAGTATTGGGGTTATCATTAATATTCTTTTAGTTGGTATTTTATTTTTCTGTGTTTAGGTATAAAGAGAAGAGTATCTGAAGAAATAACCTTGAGCCCACAATTAATTATTGATAAAAATAAAACCAGATCTACAAAGCTGCTTACATGTTTGCAATTATAAATGGCATAATTTTGCAAATCAGCATATTAGTTTCACAATTTGATTAACTTTAAAGATTGACTATTACAATTTCAGTTTATTGGATGAAATTTTACTGTAGTCCAATTTACCTGGAGAATTTAATGTGATTAGCGAATATTTTAAATTACAGATGAGGAAATAGTGTCTTGTGACCTGTATTTTCTGAATGGTAACAATTTGATAAAAGTTATAAATTAAAACTGATAATTATTTAAATGAAGGCATAAATGATATTTCTATAGTATTTTCCAAAATCTTTGAAAACATTTTTTAATTGTAAACATTTCAAAGAGCTTTATTTCATTCTCCCTGCATATAATGCAATATTTGCAAATGTACAAGTTATCCTAGAGATTGAAATATGCTGATAGAGGGTAATTAAAATATTGTTTTGTGAAATGAAAGATGACAAAATAATAAAAAATGTGAAAACATAATTTACTTCAAAATTACCTGAATATCAAAAGCTTTCAAGCACTATAAAGATGTTTGTCTAAAGACATGAGCAGAGTTAGACAGTAATAAACATGAAAGTAAAAAACATGTCTTACCATTGCATACGCCAGCAAGATTTTGCTGAAAGGACCCTGATATAGCTGTCCCTTGTGAGGCTATGCCAGGGCCTGGCAAACACAGAAGTGGATGCTCACAGTCAGCTATTGGATGGAACACAGCACCTCCAATGGAGGAGCTAGAGAAAGTACTCAAGGAGATAAAGGGGTCTGCAACCCTATAGGTGGAACAACAATATGAACTAACCAGTATCCCCAGAGCTCGTGTCTCTAGCTGCATATGTAGCAGAAGATGGCCTAGTCGGCCATCATTGGAAAGAGAGGCCCATTGGACTTGCAAACTTTATATGCCCCAGTACAGGGGAATGCCAGGGTTAAGAAGTGGGAGTCGGGGGGGGGGGGGAGTTGGAAAGAGGGTATGGGGGGACTTTTGGGATAGAATTGGAACTGTAAATGAAGGAAAAAAAACTAATACAAATTGAAAAACTAGGCCTCGGCCTCAGCAGCAGCGGTCGCCATCTTGGTTCCAGCACTCCGCGGAACTTAGGAAATTAGTCTGAACAGGTGAGAGGGTGCACCAGAGAACCGGACAGCTTCTGGGACAGGCGGAAGCACAGAGCCGCTGAGGCAGCACCCTTTGCGGGCTGCAGACACCCGGCCACCATCCAGACCAGAGGACAGACGTCCACCTGGCTCGGGAGGCGGCCTCAGCCTCAGGAGCAGTGGTCACCATCTTGGTTCCGGGACTCAGCAGAACTTAGGAATTTAGTCTGCACAGGTGAGAGTCTGCACCACAGAAGCTGACAGCTTCTGGGAACTGCCAAACAACACAGCTTCTGAGAAAGGTCCTGTTTTGGGCCTTCTTCTTCGGCCAGGAGGAGGTCCAAACACAAGATATCTGCATACCTTCCCTGTAAGAGAGCTTGCCAGCAGAGAGTGCTCTGAGCACTGAAACTCAGAGGAGAGAATCTGTCTCCCAGGTCTGCTGATAGATGGTAACAGAATCACCAGAAGAACAATCTCTAAACAGAGTCAACTATAACTACTAACTCCAGAGATTACCAGATGGCGAAAGGTAAACATAGGAATCTTACTAACAGGAACCAAGACCACTCACCATATCAGAACCCAGCACTCCCACTTCGCCCAGTCCAGGGAAACCCAACACACCCGAAAAACTAGACCTAGATTTAAAAGCATATCTCATGATGATGGTAGAGGACATCAAGAAGGACTTTAATAAATCACTTAAAGAAATACAGGAGAACACTGCTAAAGAGTTACAAGTCCTTAAAGAAAAACAGGAAAACACAATCAAACAGGTAGAAGTCCTTACAGAAAAAGAGGAAAAAACATACAAACAGGTGATGGAAATGAACAAAACCATACTAGACCTAAAAAGGGAAGTAGACACAATAAAGAAAACTCAAAGTGAGGCAACACTGGAGATAGAAACCCTAGGAAAGAAATCTGGAACCATAGATTTGAGCATCAGCAACAGAATACAAGAGATGGAAGAGAGAATCTCAGGTGCAGAAGATTCCATAGAGAACATCAGCACAACAATCAAAGAAAATGGAAAATGCAAAAAGATCCTAACTCAAAACATCCAGGAAATCCAGGACACAATGAGAAGACCAAACCTACGGATAATAGGAGTGGATGAGAATGAAGATTGTCAACTCAAAGGACCAGCAAACATCTTCAACAAAATTATTGAAGAAAACTTCCCAAATCTAAAGAAAGAGATGCCTATGAACATACAAGAAGCCTACAGAACTCCAAATAGACTGGACCAGAAAAGAAATTCCTCCCGACACATAATAATCAGAACAACAAATGCACTAAATAAAGATAGAATACTAAAAGCAGTAAGGGAAAAAGGTCAAGTAACATATAAAGGCAAGCCTATCAGAATTACACCAGATTTTTCACCAGAGACTATGAAAGCCAGAAGAGCCTGGACAGATGTTATACAGACACTAAGAGAACACAAATGCCAGCCCAGGCTACTATACCCAGCCAAACTCTCAATTACCATAGATGGAGAAACCAAAGTATTCCACGACAAAACTAAATTCACCCATTATCTCTCCATGAATCCAGCCCTTCAAAGGATAATAACAGAAAAAAAACAATACAAGGACGGGAACCACGCCCTAGAAAAAACAAGAAGATAATCCCTCAACGAAACTAAAAGAAGACAGCCACAAGAACAGAATGCCAACTTTAACAACAAAAATAACAGGAAGCAACAATTACTTTTCCTTAATATCTCTTAACATCAATGGTATCAACTCCCCAATAAAAAGACATAAACTAACAAACTGGCTACACAAACAAGACCCAACATTTTGCTGCTTACAGGAAACACATCTCAGAGAAAAAGGTAGATACTACCTCAGAATGAAAGGCTGGAAAACAATTTTCCAAGCAAATGGTATGAAGAAACAAGCTGGAGTAGCCATCCTAATATCTGATAAGATTGACTTCAAACCCAAAGTCATCAAAAAAGACAAGGAGGGGCACTTCATTCTCATCAAAGGTAAAATCCTCCAAGAGGAACTCTCAATTCTGAATATCTATGCTCCAAATATAAGGGCAGCCACATTCATTAAAAAACTTTAGTAAAGCTCAAAGCACACATTGCACCTCACACAATAATAGTGGGAGACTTCAACACACCACTTTCACCAATGGACAGATCATGGAAACAGAAACTAAACAGGGACACACTGAAACTAACAGAAGTGATGAAACAAATGGATCTGACAGATAGCTACAGAACATTTAATCCTAAAACAAAAGGATATACCTTCTTCTCAGCACCTCATGGTACCTTCTCCAAAATTGACCACATAATAGGTCACAAAACAGGCCTCAACAGATTCAAACATATTGAAATTGTCCCATGTATCCTATCAGATCACCGTGCACTAAGGCTGATCTTCAATAACAAAATAAATAACAGAAAGCCAACATTCACGTGGAAACTGAACAACACTCTTCTCAATGATACCTTGGTCAAGGAAGGAATAAAGAAAGAAATTAAAGACCTTTTAGAATTTAATGAAAATGAAGCCATAACGTACCCAAACCTTTGGGACACAATGAAAGCATTTCTAAGAGGGAAACTCATAGCTCTGAGTGCCTCCAAGAAGAAACGGGAGAGAGCACATACTAGCAGCTTGACAACACATCTAAAAGCCCTAGAAAAAAATGAAGCAAATTCACCCAAGAGGAGTAGACGGCAGGAAATAATCAAACTCAGGGGTGAAATCAACCAAGTGGAAACAAGAAGAATTATTCAAAGAATTAACCAAACGAGGAGTTGGTTCTTTGAGAAAATCAACAAGATAGATAAACCCTTAGCTAGACTCACTAAAGGGGACAGGGACAAAATCCTAATTAACAAAATCAGAAATGAAAAGGGAGACATAACAACAGATCCCGAAGAAATCCAAAACACCATCAGATCCTTCTACAAAAGGCTATACTCAACAAAACTGGAAAACCTGGACGAAATGGACAAATTTCTGGACAGATACCAGGTACAAAAGTTGAATCAGGATCAAGTTGACCTTCTAAACAGTCCCATATCCCCTAAAGAAATAGAAGCAGTTATTAATAGTCTCCCAGCCAAAAAAAGCCCAGGACCAGACGGGTTTAGTGCAGAGTTCTATCAGACCTTCAAAGAAGATCTAATTCCAGTTCTGCAAAGCTTTTTCACAAGATAGAAGTAGAAGGTACTCTACCCAACTCATTTTATGAAGCCACTATCACTCTGATACCTAAACCACAGAAAGATCCAACAAAGATAGAGAACTTCAGACCAATTTCTCTTATGAATATCGATGCAAAAATCCTCAATAAAATTCTCGCTAGCCGAATCCAAGAACATATTAAAGCAATCACCCATCCTGACCAAGTAGGTTTTATTCCAGGGATGCAGGGATGGTTTAATATACGAAAATCCATCAATGTAATCCACTATATAAACAAACTCAAAGACAAAAACCACATGATCATCTCGTTAGATGCAGAAAAAGCATTTGACAAGATCCAACACCCATTCATGATAAAAGTTCTGGAAAGATCAGGAATTCAAGGCCCATACCTAAACATGATAAAAGCAATCTACAGCAAACCAGTAGCCAACATCAAAGTAAATGGAGAGAAGCTGGAAGCAATCCCACTAAAATCAGGGACTAGACAAGGCTGCCCACTTTCTCCCTACCTTTTCAACATAGTACTTGAAGTATTAGCCAGAGCAATTCGACAACAAAAGGAGATCAAGGGGATACAAATTGGAAAAGAGGAAGTCAAAATATCACTTTTTGCAGATGATATGATAGTATATATAAGTGACCCTAAAAATTCCACCAGAGAACTCCTAAACCTGATAAACAGCTTCGGTGAAGTAGCTGGATATAAAATTAACTCAAACAAGTCAATGGCCTTTCTCTACACAAAGAATAAACAGGCTGAGAAAGAAATTAGGGAAACGACACCCTTCTCAATAGTCACAAATAATATAAAATATCTTGGCGTGACTCTAACTAAGGAAGTGAAAGATCTGTATGATAAAAACTTCAAGTCTCTGAAGAAAGAAATTAAAGAAAATCTCAGAAGATGGAAAGATCTCCCATGCTCATGGATTGGCAGGATCAACATTGTAAAAATGGCTATCTTGCCAAAAGCAATCTACAGATTCAATGCAATCCCCATCAAAATTCCAACTCAATTCTTCAACGAATTAGAAGGAGCAATTTGCAAATTTATCTGGAATAACAAAACACCTAGGATAGCAAAAACTCTTCTCAAGGATAAAAGAACCTCTGGTGGAATCACCATGCCTGACCTAAAGCTTTACTACAGAGCTATTGTAATAAAAACTGCATGGTACTGGTATAGAGACAGAGAAGTAGACCAATGGAATAGAATTGAAGACCCAGAAATGAACCCACACACCTATGGACACTTGATCTTCGACAAGGGAGCTAAAACCATCCAGTGGAAGAAAGACAGCATTTTCAACAATTGGTGCTGGCACAACTGGTTGTTATCATGTAGAAGAATGCGAATCGATCCATACTTATCTCCTTGTACTAAGGTCAAATCTAAGTGGATCAAGGAACTTCACATAAAACCAGAGACACTGAAACTTATAGAGGAGAAAGTGGGGAAAAGCCTTGAAGATATGGGCACAGGGGAAAAATTCCTGAACAGAACAGCAATGGCTTGTGCTGTAAGATCGAGAATTGACAAATGGGACCTAATGAAACTCCAAAGTTTCTGCAAGGCAAAAGCCACCGTCAATAAGACAAAAAGACCACCAACAGATTGGGAAAGGATCTTTACCTATCCTAAATCAGATAGGGGACTAATATCTAACATATATAAAGAACTCAAGAAGGTGGACTTCAGAAAATCAAATAACCCCATTAAAAAACAGGGCTCAGAACTGAACAAAGAATTCTCACCTGAGGAATACCGAATGGCAGAGAAGCACCTGAAAAAATGTTCAACATCCTTAATCATCAGGGAAATGCAAATCAAAACAACCCTGAGATTCCACCTCACACCAGTCATAATGGCTAAGTTCAAAAATTCAGGTGACAGCAGATGCTGGCGTTGATGTGGAGAAAGAGGAACACTCCTCCATTGTTGGTGGGGTTGCAGGCTTGTACTCTGGAAATCAGTCTGGCGGTTCCTCAGAAAATTGGACATAGTACTACCGGAGGATCCAGCAATACCTCTCCTGGGCATATATCCAGAAGATGCCCCAACTGGTAAGAAGGACACATGCTCCACTATGTTCATAGCAGCCTTATTTATAATAGCCAGAAGCTGGAAAGAACCCAGATGCCCCTCAACAGAGGAATGGATACAGAAAATGTGGTACATCTACACAATGGAGTACTACTCAGCTATTAAAAAGAATGAATTTATGAAATTCCTAGCCAAATGGATGGACCTGGAGGGCATCATCCTGAGTGAGGTAACACATTCACAAAGGAACTCACACAATATGTACTCACTGATAAGTGGATATTAGCCCAAAACCTGGGATACCCAAGATATAAGATACAATTTCCTAAACACATGAAACTCAAGAAAAATGAAGACTGAAGTGTGGAAACTATGCCCCTCCTTAGAAGTGGGAACAAAACACCCTTGGAAGGAGTTACAGAGACAAAGTTTGGACCTGAGATGAAAGGATGGACCATGTAGAGACTGCCATATCCAGGGATCCAGGGATCCACCCCATAATCAGCATCCAAACGCTGACACCATTGCATATACTAGCAAGATTTTATCGAAAGGACCCAGATGTAGCTGTCTCTTGTGAGACTATGCCGGGGCCTAGCAAACACAGAAGTGGATGCTCACAGTCAGCTAATGGATGGATCACAGGGCTCCCAATGGAGGAGCTAGAGAAAGTACCCAAGGAGCTAAAGGGATCTGCAACCCTATAGGCGGAACAACATAATGAACTAACCAGTATCCCGGAGCTCTTGACTCTAGCTGCATATGTATCAAAAGATGGCCTAGTCGGCCATCACTGGAAAGAGAGGCCCATTGGACACGCAAACTTTATATGCCCCAGTACAGGGGAACGCCAGGGCCAAAAAAGGCGAGTGGGTGGGTAGGGGAGTGGGGGTGGGTGGGTATGGGGGACTTTTGGTATAGCATTGGAAATGTAAATGAGCTAAATACCTAATTAAAAATAAATAAATAAATAAATAAATAAATAAATATTTAAAAAATTTGAAAAAATAATGTCTCCCAGAGGAGCTTGTTTTTTTTCTTTTATTTAACAACAAAGTTTTTGAAGATATCATGTTAAAATCACACATTGGATTCTCTGACATGCTGTAAAATTCTAGACGATTCAGAGCTTCTGTTGGATCCACTGTTGTGTTGGGTTTTGGTTGGTTGGTTTTGTTTTGCTTCTTTGTGTGTGTGTGTGTGTGTGTGTGTGTGTTTGTGTGATTTTTTTTTTATTGTTTAAAGACAAAAAATACATTTTTGATGCCTCAAGAAATTCGTGATTGTTCAGTGAGTATAGGAACACAAATTCAAAGGTCTGACCTTCTTTGCTTTCTTTTATTCTATATATTACTATAAAAGTCTAAATGAAAAATCTTAATGCAGAGATGAATCACATCTTAGTATAATGCAGTAAAACACCATGTGCTATGTGACAGAATGTCACCAATAACTGCTAATCAGGTTATTAACCCTCTAAGTTGCTCCTGGCATTATCTGTAGATCTGTTGTAGAACTCATTTGTTTGTTTTGTCACCATTTTTGTTTTTGATTTTCATACTCTCTATGTTACTCATTTTCTTTCTTTTCCCTTCCCTTCCCTTCCCTTCCCTTCCCTTCCCTTCCCTTCCCTTCCCTTCCCTTCCCTTCCCTTCCCTTCCCTTCCCTTCCCTTCCCTTCCCTTCCCTTTGCCCCTTCCCTTTGCCCCTTCCCTTTGCCCCTTCCCTTTGCCCCTTCCCTTTGCCCCTTCCCCTTTGCCCCTTCCCCTTTGCCCCTTCCCCTTTGCCCCTTCCCCTTTTCCCCTTCCCCTTTTCCCCTTCCCCCTTTCCCCTTCCCCCTTTCCCCTTCCCCTTTTCCCCTTCCCCTTTTCCCCTTCCCCTTTTTCCCCTTCCCTTTTTCCCCTTCCCTTTTTCCCCTTCCCTTTTTCCCCTTCCCTTTTTCCCCTTCCCTTTTTCCCCTTCCCTTTTTCCCCTTCCCTTTTTCCCCTTCCCTTTTTCCCCTTCCCTTTTCCCCTTCCCCTTTTCCCCTTCCCCCTTCCCCTCCCCTCCCCTTCCCCCACCCCCTCCCCTCCCCTCCCCTCCCATCCGTTCCCCTCCCTTTCTTCTGGATTTCTTTACTCTTCTATGCCTTTATCCTACTTTTTTAATTTATTTTTATTTTTAACAATCTCATATACCTGTACCCAGGACAGTTGTCATCTTTCCTTTCTGCACATGTTCTCTTGCTATGTCACTTGGACAAAGTGTTCCTCTAGTGTTAACCTCCCAAAGATTCAGGGCATAATCTACAAGATACAGTATCCCATGATACAAATGAAACTAACTCTCTCTCTCTCTCTCTCTCTCTCTCTCTCTCTCTCTCTCTCTCTCTCTCCCTCCCTCCCTCCCTCCCTCTCTTTCCCTCTCTCTCTCCCTCTCTTTCCCTCCCTCTCTCTCCCTCCCTCTCTTTCCCTCTCTCTCTCTCTCCCTCTCTCTCTCTCTCCCTCTCTCTCTCTCCCTCTCTCACACACACAGACACACACAGACACACACAGACACAAGCCTCCAAAGTTATGTGACTTTAACACAATGTATCATGAATTTTTCTGTAGCTCATCTCAAAGTAGGCTGACAGACACCATATCAAAGTTTTATATAGCTTCAGCATTGTGAAAGTTCATCACCAGAAAATCTGTGCTGCTGTGTTTCATATCCACATACGGATTTCTTACTCTTCAACTCCCTCATAGACTTGCTATACTTATCGCAATTGAGGTCGCTTACCAAGAAGAATGACAACACAGAGAAGAATAGCGATTAGGGCTCCTGTGCTCAAACCAGCGGAGGACAGGAAGGCTTCTGCATGGCAGGTCCGCACGCGCCCATCTCTCTCGCATGCACAAACCCTGATGGTGAGGGTGCTGCTGCTGCTGAGAGAGGGGATTCCACCGTCAGAGATCATAATGGGCAGATAATACACATCCTGCATAGTTCGACTAAATCTCCTCCGCCTTGTCAGAATGCTGGCTGTGTTATCTATGACAGACATAAGCAAAACAAAATAGACTTAGTAAATCTGCCATTGAAGAGTCACATTTCCTTTCACGGACACAACAGATATTCGTAAACTGTTTAGCTTATAAAGTGGACCATACAACACAAGGGGGAATTATTAAAAGAATAGCACATACTCTCAAATTGAGGGACATATCTGAAGAGTTAATAGATCCGACTTCAGGAAGAGGAATGCAGTGGAATGAAAGCAGAAGCTAAAACCATAAACATTTTGGACATAGACATAGTAGCTGAAACAGTTCAAGTGCACAAGGCATGAAGCCTGTGGAGAGCCACGGAAACTTCTACAACAGAAAGACTCTGGTGGGGAGAGATTGCGGAGACATTTCTATTCTTTTAGTAAACTTCTTTCCATTGATCTTGTGTGCATACCACAACTAGACAGTAAGGCTCTTGCTGAACAATGTTTAGAGAGAACACAGAGAAACCAAGCTGAAATTAAGCTTCCAGCTTTTTCCCACTGTCCACTACAGTAATGGAAGGCGCTATGCAGGCTGTAGGGAAGACTTCAGTGATCTTTCCTAGTTGTGGAAGCTGTGTAGTGTAACACTGAACCACCTGATAGTTAGCATTTTTTGATGAGGATAAACACTAGAATTACAGTTAAATGTGATTAGCAACCAAAGAAATCGAAACTGTTTTATGGTACTTTGAATTTTCAGTAAAACTTTTTTGAAATGGTGACATAAAGCTGTTTCACTTTCTTTCTTTTCTTTTCCTTTTTTTCAGCTAAAGTTCTGACTTTTTAAAAGAAAAGATAATTTAAGAAACAATAGCCTCTCACCTAAAAAGGCTTAGTACAGCAGAAAAATGAGCCCCAACAAGAGATATTCTGTACTTCACTGGAACCACAAAAATATATACTTGTTGGAACACTCACTGAATTTGAACAAAAACTTTGAACTTTAAGAAAGAACATCCAAGTTGGAAAAATATAAACTCCCAAATATAAGACAGGTATTAAATGATTATATATATATATGGACAATAGATGATAAATGGATAGATATATGAATAGAGAAATACTGATGTAGACAATATAGAGCTACCAAGTATGCTAAAATGATTATATATATATAAATGATTATATAATATATATAATATATATTATACAATATATATATATATATATAGCACACATTAGATCTACTGTATTGAAAGTGACATTTTAATTCAATAGTGTGAGTGTTGAGTAACTCACATAATATGATGATAAAATTTTTAAAAATGACAAATAATTTTAAAATAACAAAGAGAGTACATGTCCAGTATAGATTTAGATGAGTAAAAAGTCTTTAACTAAATCCAGATACTGCTAGATTTCTTCCAGAATATATTAAGGTAATTGTGTTTGCAGCAGATACACTACCATTCCTTGAAGAAATACCAACAAACCTGTTTTACTTCTTTAAAAGAACTCTATAATCATTATAAAAATAAATGTCTTATTCAGACATAAATATGCAAGCCTACTGGCTGAAAAAGTTGGATGCCCAGGCATGGGTACAATATTTTATGTGGAGATGTTGTAATAATATTGTAATGCCTTAGAAACAGTGAAATTCAAAGCCTTTTAAAAATAATAATATCAGCTGTAATAGTTCATTTATGGAGCTTTGGAGTACAAGGAATATTTTGCAATTGATAATTTTGTTTTATTTTTAATGAATATATTTATAGTAAAATGTATTGTAGAATGGATGTCTGTCTTTCAGCTTCTGTTTTAGTAATGATAGAAGCCTATAAAATAAAAGTAGTACAATGGACAATACTATTGGCCATAGTGTTTGGATATAATTTCTTGAATTAATTTCCTGAATACCATCTTTTTATATCTTTTTACCATATTTTTATAAAACCCCACATAGTATATTATAATATCTGACCTTCTTTTAGTAAACTAAATGTAATTAAAGATGCAATAAGACATTCTTGAGATACATTTTCAATGGGTAATAAAATTCATTTTAAAATCAAACATATCTTAGAAAGTACTAAAAATTTTTTTGAATGCAAAAGGAATTTATACATATTGCTAGTCATTTCACAGTCTTTTCTTAAAATAATGAAGTCTTAAAGATAAATTTTGTATTGCCCATAGAAAAACAGACTATAAAATCAATCTTTTCAACCCCAACATAGCCATAGAAATATTTGAGATTCTTTGTTATGTATCTCTAATTAGAGCAAATATATAAGTTTCGTTTGTTATTTATCTGATGACAGCTGAGTACAATCCCATCCAAATTTCTCATTAATAGATAGGATTTTATATTCTCAATAGTCCCCAGTTCTCAGGCAGCTGTAAGAATCATTCATAATTTAATGATTAGAGCCCAGGCATTACACAACTTTATCGTGGTGTCCTGTAAAGCTTTGCTTACATAATAGGTTTTAATATAAATGGTACTCATCAATAACTTATCTTCTTTTAGTTTCTCATTACATTGTCATGTATCACAAAATTAAAACCAAAACGAACTAACCAAATGCAATCCTTCCATAGCACAACCTACTGGGATATTTGGAAAAGAGTCATTCCCTCTTTGTCTCTTGCCTTCTCCTTCACAAAAGCCCAAGAATGACTCCAATTTCAGTGCTCCAACTCCGGACTCTGTTGGTTCATTTAGCTTTTCAAACATCCTGTGGCCTCACTTGTCTGTCTGCCAAAACTTCAACCTACCATCCAACATATCAGTGTGTTCTCATTTGCACCCTGTAAGGACATCCTTTGACCATCTGCCATCCTTCCCCTTCAAAAGACTTTAAACTCCAAATTAACATAACAATCTAATGGTTCTTCTTTTAGATTCATAACAGCGTTGCAAAATTATGTGTTTATTCCTATACTTCAAACACATGAATATAGATAGACAAAGCTTTCAAATGAGATTAGAAATCTACCAATATTTATTTTATCAAATATAGCAAAGTAGCATTTCTGGGTTCCTTTTTTCCTTGTTTGTCACGCTCATTAAGAAAACATCTATTACTCTTGTTAGGAAAATATCTATTCTTACAGTGCAGTTAAAGATTTTATCAACAATTTGTTAACGATAGTGAAAAAATCTTTAGTCCACTGACCATTAGTTATATAGAAGTGTTATATGCATATACAACAATGCACATAAGACACTAAGAAGAAAATATAAATACACATGAACCAAAAAATGGCTATCATGTTATCAGAAAATCTTCTCATGAATAATGTGAGTGTTAATTTAAGAGAGGGATAAAATAAGAAAACACTAGCCAGGCAGGTTAGTCAGGTCGGTTTATAACAGCACTTGAGAAGCAGAACGAGGAATATGGACTCTCATACATGACAAGCATGTTCATAGTTCACAGTCTCCATGATTTATATTGACAAACAAGTCTTAGAAGAAAAGGAGGACAGTGAAGAGGTGATGTGTTAGGAAGCATTTGGGTTCTGGAATATAAAACACAAAATCTAAATACCAAACAATTCATAAGTATAGCATAGTTATAGTATCTTAGTATAGCAGTAAAAGTAACTCTGTTAAAATGTTGGAATACAAAATCTAAGGATCACGTTTACTTATTAACCATATATATATCTGGAAAGGGCTATTACTTTTTCATTAAATAACTGAGGTAGGAGCCTGGTATAGGGGTCCTCTGAGAGCCTCTGGTGTCTGACAAATGCAGATGCTGATGCATACAGCCTAACATGGGACTGAGCAAAGGGACCCAATGGATGAGTTAGGGCAAAGACTGAAGGAGCTGAAGGGGTTTGCAACCCCATAGGAAGAACAACAATATCAACCAACCAAAAAGGTCCCATGAAGGGACCCCATGGCTCCAGCTAGGCATGTACCAGAGGATGGCCTTGTCAGGCATTGACAGGAGGGGATCCCCTTGGTCCTGTGGAGGCTCTATTCTCCAGTGTAGGGGAATGCTAGGGCTCTGAGGCAGGAGTGGGTGGGCTGATGGGGGATCACCCTTATATAAGCAGGGGGAGGGGGCAGGGGATAGGAGATTAAAAAAAAAAAAAAAAAAGCTGAGGCAGGGCCGAAGAAAATACATCTCAAACCCCTGAAAAAAAGTTTTTAGTCATTTATGGTGAACACATATTTCTACTCTTTAAATCTATTCAAATGCTCAACTCCCCTTCATGTAGATGTTGGGCAGGTAATTCCAGCCTTGTTGCTGTTCATTACAATGAATATAATGAAGTAAAATAGGGCTGACTGTGTCTTCGAGAGCAGAAAGCAAAGACACATGTATGGAACGGCTTTTATGTTACTCTTTATGATTTTTCTTTTTCACAGAGAATGAGCCAGCTTTTCTTTTGGTCTCATTGTGTGTGATGGAATGAAAGGTGAGAGACCATGGGTTAGTAATTCCAGGATGGGAAAATGGATTAAAAACCACTGCACAAAAACAACACCACATATCGACAATGCGTAAAACCTTCAGAGAGAACAAAAGGATGTCTTTTTCTATTTATACTAAAAGATCTACTAAAACTCCTCGATATGGTAGAAATTCACACTTTCCTACTTCAGGGTCAGATGGCCCGCTCAGTGTTTAACTTTGCAGAATTCACGCTCTGAAAGTGTACAGCCAGAGAGCAGCAGAATTCTGTCAGGTGAAGCCTGATAAATGTCAGTAGCTGGTGACCCTGAGATTTGACTGGTAGGGGAAAGGAGAGCCATGGTAGAATAAAAACATGCCCCAGCTCCTCCTTGACAGGAGTTAAGTGACTCAGCAGGGCACAGTGGCTGCTGCATCCATTAGAGGATGTTGGATGCTTGGTTTGTAACTCAGGGGCGATTATGTGTGCACTATTTTGTTTAGGAATGGGAGAAATCACTAAATGTTTTCTTGAAACCCTGTGGATAAAAACAGAATTTTAAATGTTTACGCTCGATGGCGAAATTAAGCACATTACAACACCAGCTGCGAGTTCTTATTTGAAGGCCAAAAATAAAACTATGGGGATATTGACTGCTCTGCAGCTGACAATGCTAAAGAAACATAAAAAAGACCTAAAAAGCTCCCAAGGGCCTCTAATGTGTCTCAAACAAAATGACTATATTGCAATGCCAATGCTCTGTGAAATTTGAAAGAAAGAGCATCAGAAGATACATTAAAAGCTACATAGTCAGGGTTGAATCATTCCATATGCAATTTCTCAGTTAAGCTTTCAGCTAATGCAGCGCCAAACGTACCTACACAAAACATTAACATATTTTTCTTTTAAAATATAAGCAATTCATCATTTATTTTTGGAAAGAAAAATTAATATTGCAAAATTAATGAAAAATGATACAATGAAGGCAAAAGTAAAATTTTAAAAATAGTAATACAAAAATTAAAAAAAAAAATAGAAATGGGAGCCTAGTTCTTTAATGTCTTCCGAAGCCAGGGTAGTACAGTCTTTGTCAGCATCCTGCGGACACAGGGCATGCTAGACCTTCACAAGAGGATGCTACTGAGAGGGATTTAGGTATACAGCTGTGCCCTTCTCTCCTGTATTCTTGCTTCCCACCTGGCATTGGGTGAGTACTTTCTCTCATCAAGCAAGTCACGATGCTTTGTTTTTTACCTCAGACTTGAAGCACTTGACCACGTGACCCAAGGCTGAAGCATCTGAAGCCAGGATTCAGTTTTCCTACCTTCTCATTAATTCTTTAAAGAGTCATGTGATAGCAATGAAATACTGATTCAGAAATAACAGGTATGGGTGAATACAATTGAAAAATGATTTTCAGTGTATTTTATTGTTTTAAAATAACTTATGTTCGTTTCAATTTTTGAGATTAAAAAATAATTGCATCATTTATCTATTCCATTGTTTTTTAATTAATCTTCCCACATGATAGGTATCAGCTCTCTTACCCTTGCCCCCTTCCAAATTCATGGTTCCTTTTTCTTTAATTTGTGATATATATATATATATATATATATATATATATATATATATATATATATATCAATATATCACAAATATATCTGTTTCAGTAATATCTATAATCAATTATATCTAAATACATGAATATACGTGCTCTCTGTTTATAATGCTACTTAAATACATATGTTTTCAGAGCTTACTGTTTAGTATTGAAAATAAAATCAGTGTACTTTTCCCTGGTGAGAGACTTATTTTTTAAAAAATATAATTAAATATATAACTTGAAGATATATATATATAATAAACAATGTAGAGAATTAGAAAAGAATTAGGTATTTATTAGAAAATGACCATGAAAACTCATTAGAATAATACCATTGCCCATGTTATTTGAAACAGTATTTACTACCAGCAATGATAAATGGAATGGGAGACACATATGTTCTAAGCTAAGTATTTTCATTACAATGTTACCTACAGTAATGAAAGTGAAAATTCAGTGATAACAATAGGAATTTCTAAAATATAGCATGAAGTATCTATGCACATATACATAAAATAGAATATTATTTAAATTTTAAAGAGACAATTCATTTTAGAAAACTATAAACTGCATAGATATCACTGTACAAAGTTATAGGTGGTCCATTTCATTGCTGAAATCTGTAGGATTTACGAATACACTTTCCAGTTAGAATTAAGCCTAGGACTTAGTCTGCCAAATCCGTTTTCATTAAATAAAGCCTTGTCTCTAAACTCCCTGCAGGAAGTTCCTGAAACAGATAAGACCCACCGCTGCTGTAATGTAAGTGATGGCTTTACACTAGACTATGAAGTTACTCTGACACATTAGAAAAGCTATCAACAAAGCTGTCCATACAAACAGAGCCCTGACCTAATCCCTTAATGACGTGTCGCCTGATATTTTGGCTGTCGCTTATTTACTGAAGCTGCCAAACTATGAAGCTAAGTGTATTTGATGGATGGGTAATTTTAGTGTGAAAATTAAAATTTTACCAGTTAGAAAAGAAGGTCCTAGAAGGAAAACCTGGATGTCAATCAACAAACGGTTCATTTGCTTCTTGCCACAGTTTTACACTTCCTTTCTTTAAGATGTTTTAAATTACCATTTGGATTATTTTCTGTATGTAACTTTTTATGTACTTAGTATGTGACAAATGTACTATGCCAAATAATTTACAAATGCCAATCTTTTGTTTAGAATAGGCAACGTTGCCATTTAAATCTCATGAGGGTTTTAATTATTTTTCTTGTTCCACCGCTATGTTCTTATTATTCTTATTTCAGGGATCAAATTAATTTTTAAGAAAAAGAAAAGAGCATAGTTACATATTAAGTGTAATTTGTGCATACAGTCAATAAAAATAAATTTCTACTCCAAAAAAAGTCATGTGAATATATGTATATGTACCTAGGGCAGAGCTATCAGAAGAGGGTATCATATGCATCATATGCTTCATATGCTATGACCACATATATATATATATATATGTGTGTGTGTGTGTGTGTGTGTATATGTAAGTATGTATATGTGTGTATGTATATATGTGTGTGTGTGTATGTATACACACATATATATCCATTTTATTATCTTAATATATGCGATATATATTCATTTATTGAGCGCTAGGGAAAAAACTTTTCGGATGAATACTGTCAATTGCTGTTTGGAGTAGCTCAAAGTTTCCTAAGGATAACAAATTGATTATGTCTGCCCAAGTGATGAAAGGCCATGTAACATTCGCCTGATAGGTTTTTCTAAGCATTGCATACACTGATTCATTCTCTCACCTGTGTAGACCTCCTTGCTCAAAACTGTTCTCTGTGTCACTCTAGCTGGCCAAATCACACTACTAATACTTTACGAGTGCGACTTTAATGCTCTCTCTGCAGTCAGCTTGCTGGCTTGCATTGCAAATCATGTCTCAAGGGATTGTGGTTTCTTGAACCACACAACAAGGGCCCCGGAAGCAGGAATGGCAGGCGATTTAATGCGGTGAATTCCAGACAGCTTACACGCTGTCTGACACACTGCAGAGTACATGCCACTTCAAAGATTAAGTAGCGGGAGCCAAACAGTGTTAAACTAAGAGCTGACAACAGATTTTCTCTTAGACAAAAAAAAAACACATTCTTTCCAAGCTGGGAAGGGAAGAGAGGTGCTGACTGGCGGTGCAGTGAGAGCTGGAGCTGCGCCTGCTGAAGAGCAATGTGAAATGTCAGCTGGAGTGGAGAGGAGATGCCTGTGCACAAGGGCTTGCTTTTAAAGAGGAGTGGGTGTGGCTTTGATTCGTCATTATCGCATACTTACTGAAAAATTCCTAAGCACACTTATTTAACATATTTTTCTATTTTCTACTATATTATTCTTTATCCACAGGTAATTAAAATCTGTGCTCAATCCATTGTTTCTGTGTAATACAGAATAATTACATATTGAATATTTATTAGTTTTTAAATAAATAAAAGCTTATTTATCTTGTCTTGATGGCATAGTACGTTCTTATAGTGGAACTTTATGAGAGCTCATATATAGATATTGTAATTTCTTGAGCATTGAGGGTATATACTGGAGAGTGTGTTCTCCCTAGTAGTAAGAGAGGGATTATTCTTTTGAGTCCTTCCTCAAAAACTACTACTGATTATCTGTTTCTAATTTGCAAAAGACTATTTCAACCCCGTCCACTCTATTTTCTTTTTTACAATTTAATTTTATTATCTGTAAATTTGTACTCTTTCCTAATCTTTAAAGTTGGAAGTTTTCTCAGCTTATAAAGATATTCTTTTTTTCAAAATGTTACTTCTTTATATTTTGAAGACATATATATATATACATATATATATATACATATATGTATATATATACACACACACACACACACACGCACACACACATATATATATACATAGTGTGTGTGTGTGTGTGTGTGTGTGTGTGTGTGTGTGTGTGTATGTGTGTGCATACCTCCCCATAGTTGACCGCTTGTGTTTGGTATTGGATAACCAGCTGATGTGCTAGGGGAAGATGGTCTTCCCTGCTCTCTGTGTTTCTTTAGTTGACTGTGGTTCATTATGCAGCATTGAGCACTCCTGACTTTTCTGTCCTCATTTGTCCTCCATTTTAGTTTTCATTGTTTAGGATATTTTTCCCTTTCTTATTTTTAATAGGAAATACTCTGTAGTAAATACTAATAAGTTACTTGAACCCTAGTACCCTGGTTACTTTTCTCTTACTACTGTAAAATATCAAGGCCAACAGCAGCTTAGGGAAGAAAGAATTTATTTTTCTATATAAGCACAGAGTTCATCATTGATAGGAATGTGAAAACACGGAAGCGGTAGGCTAGAAGCTGGATGATCACAATATCAAGATCAGATCAAGATCAAAAGAGTCTAAATCCATCTCTAATGAGATACTGCCTCCCACATGTTCTCCAAGCAGTGGAAGAGCATTACCAGCTGAGGGCCATGTTTTCAAGTACATGAGCCCATGGAGGAACATTTCTCATTCAAACTACGAAACCTATCATGTCCTATTACATTCTGTTTAAATAGATGGATTAGATTGCCAACAATTTTCCTAGTATAGTTAGAGACCCTAGAATTGACCTAACACCTAAATATCTTCTTGGGATCTTCAATGAAGGTTTGAATACATCCAAGAGACATATTTATTTAACCACCCATGTTTTCAAGGGAAAGTTTTCAGAGATGGATTGAGATTGATATGAGGTTATGAACTACTATTGCAATTATCTACCAGAACTTTCAGGTATTTACTCCTCTCAAGAGAGCTAGTCATGTGGTATAGTCTCTCCATGTTCACCTTAGGTTACAGGATGCCCAGTGAGCACATTGTACGGTGAAGAACGAAGAACTGTATCAGGTTTATAAAAGTGACAATAGTAACTGAGCCTTAGAAGCAGAGAACTTCGGGTTTGTATTAAGGAATGTAGCTAGCACAGATGACAAAACTGCCACAAACTAAAGGTTCTAGAATGAATCCCAAAATTTACAAAATATTTTACAGTGGCTGCTCAAAAATATTAGAACTTCAGTCATTGTGAAAAAGGTGGAATGTTTTAGGTTCTGAGTCAAATACTTCAGGTTATATTTTAGCACTGCAAAGAACCATTTATTGCTCACCTCTGTATGTGAAGTAACATCACTCTGATGGTGAGGTAAATCCTTTTGGAATGTGAGTTGTTTCACCAAGGCAAAAACAAACAAACAAAAAAAGCTAAACATATATGAAAGACTTGAGAATTCTTGCCCCGAATTTCTGACAGTTCTGTAGTACCATAACAGATGTTTACATTAATGTATTTGTAGATATTAATTTTTAATCATTTTAGCTCTGTTATTCTAAAATTTTCATGAAGCTGTTACCATATAGGAACATAAAAGCTGGGATAACCTAAAGCTGTGTTCCTAGGACATGGTCATTTATATGTAGCTCAGTAATGAACTGACTCTTATTTCCATTGATATAATATTAAAGATTTTAAAATATTAGGAGCATGCAATAGCCATCATTATGAAGACAGGGAATCATTGAACAATATCTTCTTTTACATGCTGAATTAATATCCTGTCTATTTAATGAAATTATACTCAGATTTCTTTGGGCTTTTTAAACAAAGCAACGTAAAACAATCAGAATTGTGTGTTTAAGCCAAACTGTAGTCCACTGACTACAGAAGGCAACCTTGAAAATGGGAAACAAGTGTCTTTTAGTGGTGAAGGAACAAGTGCAGCAAGATAATTAGGAAGATTAAGATTCCAGAGAAGAAGAAATCTGACCAGTTGACAGATAGCAAGTAGTGATTTATTTGTTCTTTCTCTAAGGAATCAAGATTACACTCTGGAGATGGAGCAACCATGAGAGCTCTTGAAAATATGCAGGGATGGCATTCAACCTGGAAATGAAAGATCTGGGTGTGACTGGTTTTCTCTGAAGAGTTTCTGCTAAAGTGGAAGGATCAATTGGAAATTACTTTTGGGGCATCTAGCAGAAAGCCGAAGCCCTAAACTAATGTTCTCTGAAGATAAGAGAATAGCAAAGAACAGCTCACTATGTCTATCCAGACAGGCAATGATTCTAGCAACACAGTCACAACACAAGTGAACTCTCAGTAAAATTCTCCAGACTTCTAAGGAGATACAAATACAGATAGAATCTTCTCAGTGTGCCTTCTGATGAGATGCATGTCAAGATCTTTGGATAGATTTTTGGAGGAAGCAGTGAATCTTATATGTGGAAATGAGTATTGTGGAAGCATCTCTAAGTGCTGCAGTTTGGATGTTTCAATCCCTTCCACAGTGAAGGCTGGGAATTTAATCAGCTGAATATTACTGTTGAGAGATAGGGTCCTAATCAGAAGCGAATAGATCTGTTCATCTTGAGTGGATTTATACCACATTGCAAGAGCCCCTATGATTAGATTAGGCTGATATCCAAAATAGAACTCTTAATATGGACATGTCCAAGAAAATACACTAAAAAAAAAAAAAAGGTCATGATTCATCAGTGTCTTGAATGTCTATTATAAAAAAATGGCCACCAACCAAAGCAGTGAGTGTTTGGAACACATTTTCTTTGACAGACCTCCTGCCTCCCTACCAGATCATTAGCTCCATGCTGGTGTTTTCTTTCAGAATATTCCCAGCATGTGTCACTGTGAGTAATGAGATCTAAGGAAGCCCAGATAACTTTTAGTAATGAAATGAAGCGTTCTTGACAATTTTAGTTCTTCAGCTTCCAGATAAATTAGTAGATTCCAAATTAATGAGGAAATAAAATGAGTTATAACACATGCAAAGAAAACATGAGCACTGTATTAAATCATGTTATTCAGAGTGGAGTTCATAAGAAACAGGAATCTTACTATGGTACAGACAAAAGATCCTTTTACCCAGTGCAAGGAGCCCTGTTGCTTTTTATTAACTAAACTAAAACCCCAGAATTACTATAAAATTACTATAGCATCTGTCTTAGATGATTTCACACACACACACACACACACACACACACACACACACACACACACACACACACACAGAGATAGATAGATGATATAGATATAGATAAACTTTTTAATAAAGATTCACAAGTGACTTATAGGTTTTTATAGGATTTAGCTAAATGACCAATCAGCTACTGTGGAGGGGTCTATCTTCATGCTCTTATACCATGTTAACATGTCATCATGTATGAGTGCTCCAAGAAGGCTTTATTCAGTGCTTCTGAAAGAAGACAATCATATATTTTACATATGTTCCACTAAGCTATATAAATTCTGATGCACATCAGTTCTCCCCGGCATTATAGGGTGGATAGGGATGATGTGCAAGAGATTGGGTGCATGAAGACTACATAGTGCAAAGAATCCATGAAAGATTGTCTTCTGAGACATATATCTTGGGCAGGAGGTAGTATTTAAAGAGTATAGTCCTGGTGTAACTAATCCAATATATTATCCCCCAATCTTAAGGTTTTACCCAATTATTTTAAATAAATTTGATTGGTTTTCTATCTTACAGTCCATTTCTATGAAAAAAAATTAAAGTAGTCATTTTTAAATCTTTAAATTGGTTTAAATATGCTTAAGACTTGATTCTAACTCCTAATGACAGAAGTGTCATATCTAAACACATCAACCATTTGAGTGATGGTAGGTATACTGGATGGTTTTGTGTGTCAACTTGACACAGGCTGGAATTATCACAGCGAAAGGGGCCTCCCTTGAGGAAATGCCTCCATAAGATCCAGCTGTAAGGCATTTTCTCCATTAGTGATCAATGGTGGGAGGGCCAAATGAGGGTGGTGCCATCCCTGGGCTGGTAGTCTTGGGTTCTATAAGAAAGCAAGCTGAGCAAGATAGGGGAAGCAAGCCAGTAGGTAACATCTCTCCATGGCCTCTGAATCAGCTCCTTCTTCCATGTTCCTACCCTATTTAAGTTGCCATCCTGACTTCCTTTGGGGATGAACAGCAGTGGGGAAGTGTAAGCTGAATAAACCCTTTCCTCCCAAACTTGCTACTTGGTCATGATGCTTTGTGTAGGAATAGAAACCCTGACTAAGACAGTAGTGGTAGGTATTAGAAACAGTAGAAAATGGATCCTGGATGCACTACTGAAACACACACACACACACACACACACACACACACACACATTATAGAAACTGACACAGAGCATTCCCAACTTACACATTGAATATGTTAGATGATTTTCCATCTACAATGGAAAACTTATTAGACTTACATGGCTAGCTATATCATTAGTGTGGAAATAAAAATAAAATGTCACTGCTGTTCTTTAATAATACCATTGTGCCATTTTGTATACATATTTACTTTAATTAAATGAACAGAATATATACACACTTGACTGTGTTGCTCATCCCACTGTTCAGTTCTTCCCAGAGTGAATTATGTGCTTCATGCTTATTCCAACTAGGCAGAGAAAGAATCACAAGCCCCTGTAAGACTGACGTACTATTGTCAGTCACCAGGACTCTGCCAAGTGGTAAACTGCAGACCAGAGTACATTCAAACCATCCACAAAAATATTTGTAGGGTGCTAATTAGAAAATTACATCTACTAATTGCATTCATAGTCTCTTCAAAGAGCAATTAAGGGCATTGTTGACAGGGAGGAATCAATGGACAGACAACGTAAACAACGATACATTTTCCATAGTTACTAACTATGCTGGATTCTGTTTCTCCATATAAGACAGAGGACTAAACAAAAATAACTTGAAAATCACCCATATTTATGCATATTTTCTGTCCATCTTTTAACAAATATGCACAATAAGAAGAGGAAATCCAATTTGCACATCACTTTTTCATAGCTTTGCTAATGCACAATAATTTTCAACATGGCATCTGGCTTTCTTACCCTCTCTGGGATGTATTTTTTTTTCACTTTTTTTTCTAATTTAAAAATATTTTTTGCCTTTTAGCAGTTTCAGGGGTAATCATAAACATGTTTGTCAGCTAAGATTTCTCTTAAAATTTGCCCATGAGCACACTGGATGTGTATCTCTTGTTTAAAGGAATGCTTCTGAGTAAATCCAATCACTGTTATTTGTACATATGGCTCAATTTTAAATACAAGATATTCACAGATCATAACACATTAACATCACATTGAGTTTGAGTGCCAATTTGCAAGCTGTTCGTGTGTAGAGGACTGAAGCAAAACTAATCATGTCTTTACTCTCTCAGTCAAAACAGGAAACACATAGATCAAGAAGACATATTGGTGTTCACCTTCATTGTCCTTAAGTGTGAAATTTGGGTTCATGGGCAGGCGCTCATCAAGAAAAAAATGAAATCTCGGTCCATTGGCAAAGTCATCTTTATCAGTGGCAGTGATGGTGTGGATAACCTAAAGAAAAGACACACACGAACCGTTAAGTTTAATTTGTTTATTCCCTTGATTTTAATTATACTGTCATTTTAGTTGCTGTAATTAACAGATCATAAAGATCTATTTGGCAAGTCAAGTATTTAAAATTAAACACATCAAAGAACCAATTAAGTTGCTTTTTTTCTCCAATTGGTTTTAGGAAAAGACATTTAGTTTAATTTATAAATACCCACGCTTTATTACATCATGGTACAAACATCTATTTTCTTTGTGACCCATGATACCTTGGGGCTTATTTTTTTTTATGACTCACAATAGCTTGGGGATAAGCAGTCATAAAGTTTTGCTGGAACTTTCTCCTTTGAAAACAGGAAGCTTCATTTCAGTGTCTGGGCTGTACAGTGTCCAGATAGAAGAGTATTGCTGTATAGTTTTGTCTCTGTACATTAATGTAAAAGCAATAGATTCCCCCCTTTTAAATTCAAGTGGAGCAAGAAATGACAGTGCAGGCCCACAATGTCATATGAGAGAACATTGAGTCCCATGAACTGTGAAATGCAGCCTGTGTAACAGTGATGCAGGCTCCCCAAAAACTCTCCAAGCAATTAGTCCTCTGTGATGGCTCAGACATAGGAAGGACTCTCAGTTGATATTAACACATGTTCAGCAGCAAGTTAAGGGAAACTACATGGAAATAAATTCTGGTGTCAAAGGAGAGAATACAAATTCTAATTATCTTGGCCAATACTGCCTTAAAGATAAATACTCAAACAAACAAAAGTATATGATGTCTCTTATTTAAAAATATTAGTGTTGAAATAATTCAGGTTGTTCACATATATTTGTTTTTAAATAGGAAAAACACTAAAATACCTTCTATTGACAGAGTAGATCAAGCAAAATGCAAAAATAATAATATTTTAATGTCAATATTAATGTCAAGAGAAAAACATAAAATGCAAAAATAATATGGTTTCTCCATATCAAGATGTTTTACAAAAGAAATAACATATGTAAAATATAACACAGTGAGAAATCAAATACTTCTCTATGTACTGAGACCATTGGATGATAAATGAGACAACTTAGAAAAGAAAAAACAGAAAAAAGAGAACGAAGCAATAGTAGCATGATTTTATGTCCTAAGGCAGTATATAATAGTATTGAAGTGGCAGATGTCTTCTGGACAGACTGAGGCCTCAATACACATCTCTGCTGTCAGTCATCAACCCCTGCAATCTCAGTGGGAAACTACTTATTCCTCGAGTCCCCATTTCTGGTTTGTAGAGAAAGAAATTTCTATCTTGCTTTCCTAATTTATTTCACTCCAAAGTATTTACGTTAGAGCTCAAAGTTCATCCTGTTGTTTTTCCTTTCCATCCTAAGTGCAACTACTTCTCCAAATAGCTCTCTTCTTCCCCTTTGACTTTTGACAGCAAGTAGACAAATGTGCTGATAGGGAATCAAAGCAATCTCACTGTTTTTCTCAAATGTGCAAACCACTTCATATAGAGGTCAAAATGGCGTGTCAACTGAGTAATACACTTGCATTCTCTGCACATCAGTTCTTAATATAATTTAAGTGAAAATCACGTCTGATTTTCAAATCAGTTTCGGGCTAAATATACTCAAGCGCTACACTGCATATCTCAATACCCAACAGACACACAGGGATGCACACTCCCCACACATTTGCATGCACATGGTCAAACATGCATAAATACATTTCTTTCATCACGTCTTCAAAACTAATCTTATACCCGTGGGATTCAACTATTACGAATCTTTAGTTTTCAATTCTACTGTCTCTGCAATGTTTTATAACATTACGAGATATATGCAAATTGCTTCTTAATTCAGAATTTTTGAAGTATTGTTAAAGAGCAATTCATCTAAACCAACTCAGAAGTTTATCTTAAGTTCATAGGAGCTATAATAATTTTTCTACTCATTTTACAATAAACTTATAAAACAAAGTTAGATTCTTTTTAAATCTTCTTACAAACCTGAGATTCTATTGGTTAATTCTGGGGTAATTAGTTGTGTTGTATTTTCTGTCGGTTTATTTGTTTCTATATATTTTAAAGCATCCTTTCCATTTTTCTGAAAGCAAGTTAAGAGACCTCATTAACTACAACTGTTTGCTTGAAACAACCTCCAGTGTCATCCATGGGGCAAGTGACAGCTGAATAGGACATCATGATTATAAGTGTCCTTTGAGCCTCATACTCTTGCAATTATGACGGTCAAATGCAAGCATATTTAAATTTTTATTAACTTAATTTTATCTTCATGCTTCCCTCTCCTTTGTGTTCATTACTTCTCATTGTTATTAATTCTTCTGTGTATGCATTACTTCATCATATCTTCATTAAAATATGTGAATAGTTCTTCTTAGGTATCTTAGAAAATAAAAACAGCACGTGACTAGACAACTGACAGTTCTACACAATAATTCTTTTCAAGGTCATTTTATTTGCTGTGTTATGGACACTTTCTGTTTCTGTGACTATTTGTAAGGTGCAATCTCTAACAGCTTTAGTTTGACTCTCATTGTTTCTTAGTTTCACACAAATAAAGTCATAAAACACAAGACTGATTAATGCATAATATGTTTGATAATTCAGCTTGATATGACAGACAGAAAGACACAAAGATGGTCACCTTTTGAAAATATAGCAATCAACTTGATATTAGCTAATTACAAGTCAATACACACTGAGGAAATTTGACAATATCTAAAAATAAATGTTCCTGGTTTAAAAAATGTATTGAGCATAGTGTATTGACATGAGAGTAAATTATTAGGAAAAAAATCAATGTAACAATTATATATTCATGTAAAGTTTCTACTTGGAAACAGGGTTTTAGCTTTTTCCTTGTTAACTTCAGCACTGGTGACAGAACTTTGATGTGACACTTATCACAGACTCCTACTACAGTCTGGTACCGAGCAGCATGAATGGATGAGCAACGTGATCACCTTCTGTCTTGGCATTTTGTCCAGACCACTGTCCTCAGCACTCATGTTAAAGCTAAAGTGCTGAGAAACACGTAGTAGGTTGTTTAAAGTAACCAGTTATTTCATTCTGTTATCAAATCCTATATGAGATCACATAAACTTGTTTTATAATAATACAAACTCTTGTGGGTTAAATGGATTGAATTATGATAGACTGTAAATCTGTAATGAAATGTGTTATCCTTTTCATACAATGTTATGTAATTGATAAAAAGATTATGTGATGTGACAGAGCCTGTGCTAAGTAATAAAGGGATGATAATTTGAGATAGTCTTTTATATGGACTAGCTCATCCTGAATTTCTACTCTTTGATATAAGATGACCTGGGACTTCTGATCCTCCTGTCTCCTCCCCCGTGGTGAAGGAATCACAGGCTTTTGACATCCCACCTAATTAATGCTGACCTGTAGATAGGACTCAGGGTTCCATTGAAGGCAGACAAGCAATCTACCATCAGACCTACATTCTTAGCTAAGAAATGACAATATTATCTAACTCTGAGTTCACCTTTAAAGAATAGTTCAAAAGGACATAGCATATTTGATATGAATAAAAGAAAACTTTCATGTTTAGGCAAATATAAATTCTTATGGATTCGCTGTAGTTTAGGAATCAACTCTAAATTTCAGACATACCTGACTTTTTGTTTAATGGGGTTTTCAGTAAAATTCTATATGATATTTTTTCAGAAGTATAAGACATATGAACTTGGACTACTTTTGTGCTGCTATTTATAATGGTGTTTATTCTGACCTAAGTGCTGCTACTGTACATTTTTAGTTCTTCAAAAAGTACCATTATCTACCATAGTGACATTCTGATATTATTAGGTGCTCAAAAAATCAATAGTATTATATTCAACATTATAAACAAGTTATAGATGTAGGTGTTATTTCCTGCAAGGGAAACATAAACAGGCTTCATTAAATTTATGAAAGAACTCAAAGTTTAAATATGATTGTATTTTAACTCAGAGACAAAATTTGTGAAATTCCATCAGAAATCCTACCAACATGTGTTCCAGAATGCAACAGAAGAAACAGAGAGATCTAGAAGGGTTTCTCCTGTTAGAGGACAATCATTGAGATCAAAATGATCAGTGATAGTTTGTTTAATTACATTGGAAATTATACTTAAAGATAATATTTTTTTTCTCCAGAATGTTAAATTCACGTGAGTACCAGCGTTGAAAAACATGTTAAACATCAAAAACAACATTGAATTCCCAGGAAAGAGATGCAGCTGGAGACAATAACCTTAGATGAATAAAGTTTCTATCAAAAATACAAACACTGCCTGTGTTTTCTGATTTTGAGTTTGACATTATTAAAATTACTTTCAAAGTAGATTTTTTTAGTTGGAAATTTGTTTTTCGTCATATCCCTCCATCACCCACCTCTTCTTGAGTTCCATGTTTAGAATAGATGTAAGGAAGTAAATAGTGTAGGGTTAACAGTCAAATGGAAGCCATCCAGGCATAGTAAACTTACAGGTAACAAGAAAAAGAAACAGATTAGGAGCAGCGTGTGGAGCATTAACTAAAGCATGTTTCGTACTGGTATGAAATCTGCCTTATGAAAGCAAATAAGTAAGATAAAATAAAATACAAGACACAACACCATTACAAAACCATAACAGACTAGCAGCGCCATGACAGGAGAGATGTTGCGAAGGTATTGATGAAGGGAACGTCTACATGCAGAGTCAGGGAACAGTGGGGAAATGTCTGAATCAGAAATCCAGCCACCATCAGTTTTTCTAGGCAAAATCACACGAGCTGATAAAGCAATAACAACTTGGCATCATTTCTTCACACTGCAAACAGCATATAATTTTGACTATGAGCAAACATGTATATGCTGGGGAAACACTGTATTTTTGAAATTGTAAATGATTTTATAACCTAAGAAGTCAGTTATTTATATAATTAAAATATATACATGTACATAGTTGTTTGGAGTTGTGGCACATGACAGTTTTATCTCATTGGGCTCCAGATCACCCACTGCTACACAGTGAGACCCTGTTTCTGTTTTGCTTTGTTTTGTTTTGTTTTGTTTTGTTTTGTTTTGTTTTGTTTTGTACAGAGTTTATTTAGGGCATTGGGAGGGAGGTTAAGAGAGTAGTAAAGGCAGAGAAAGGCAAAAAGAAGAAGAGAATAGAGAAGCAGAGGCTGGCCATGACCACATGGGGAGAGGGGGAGGGTAGGGGAACAAGGGGGAAAGATGTAAGAGAGGCAAGAGCATAAGAATGAGACCCTGTTTCAAATGTAAAACAAAGCAATATGCATATAATATATTTTTATATATTATCAATAGTGTATATGATTAACTAGGTATATAAACTCTTAACATACAGTACTGTATATAAATATATAACACATATATACTAATATGATGCAATTGATAAAACTTCATAATATATAAATAAATATATAACCCTTTGATATATATACAAACATATATGTACATGCATATATTTTTGATATATTCATATAGGTAAACTATAAATAAATATATAATTAATTATATATGATATACAGGTAAATATAATTAGCCTTAAAATATCTGATATATTTCCTCATGAAGTGGATTATAAATCAATAGAATGTTTCTGTCTACTTTTTTTACATATTGGAGTACAGTGCAAATGAACAAATAAAATTTTATTGAGGTACATATATGCGTCTTAGAGATTGCAATTTTTAAGGAATACTTGATGATAATAAGGGTCCCTTCTTTTCTGGGAATCTTTGCTTTTCACATTCATTCTTACTGTTTTAATTGTAGTCAATGGAGAGTTTTTCATTGACAGTTTATTTAGCAGACGTATAAAGCTGTTTTATAATTTATATTTACATAAAACCCTTTGTCTTATATTTTAGAAAATATTGATTATGCTCACCTTTATTAAATGCTTTGGCTTTTCCTACTTGAGTGATATGATTGTTCTAAATGTTAGTTTGCTCTTTCTCTTTTATTTTGTTTATCAAAATACTATTTTTGACACCTCAATCTGTATTCAGAAAGGAGACTATCTCTATGTAGAACAATGAACATTAATAAAAAATGCTGTCTGCTGATGTTATTAAAGGATGAGTGATGCTATAATATTTTTCACTTCTTATGCTGTCATTCCCTCTGAGAACAGTGCTGTGGATAAGCAATCCATTAAGTTAAAAAAAAAAATAATAGAGTAGTTAGGGTTGCTGGAATACCTTTGAAAAATCAAACAAATCAAATCAAATCAAAACAAAACACCAAAAAAAATTCCTCTAAATTTTCAAAGTCCTACATAAAAGCACTTTTATTTACCACCAGCTTTCTATACAAATATTGATTATTTGATCAATATTTGATCAAATGTTGATTATTTCTCCTTTAATATTCTAGATACTGTATTTTTATTTTTTTGTTTTTCTTATCTTCTGCTTCTAAGGGCATTTGTTTTTGTTTTGAGGGAGAAGGCTTAGCTCCGTACCATTTATTATTTTTCATGAATAAATTTTTATTACTATGTCACGTAGATTAATTCATTCTTTTCTGTTGCATCAAAAGTGAATATTTATCCTACTTTTTATTGTTTTTTCTATAATTCAAATCTGAAATTAAAATTTTTCATTTACTGTGTAACAATTTCTACATATTTAATGTTATATGTGCACGCCCATTATAATTTAATATTCTTTTTAGTTTTTAGCATTATTTTTATGAGAGCTAAGAGCAGTTAGTAATATATGCCAGATGGTATTTTTGGAACCGAAGTTTTAGCTTCATCAGGAATTTTATTATGATAATAATGAGAACTATATTTTTCTAATATTTAGGTTTCTTTTTTTTTTTTTTTTTAGTTTACCCAGTAGTAAAACTTTGGTAAACATTTTGTGACTAGTTGAAAACATGGCAGTGGTGTATTTCCTATTACATAAAACATGGCAATCATGATGCTTTATTTTCAATACCAACTCAAATTTGAATGCAAATATAGTAGCCATTGCTGAGATACATCCCATGACTTCCATGTGATCTAATTATTTGTTTATTATTTTGTATACATTTCTTCTCACATTTAAAACAATGAATATGTAAATGTAACACTGAGTTCTACTTTTTGTTCAAATTTTATAGTGATAATGAAATATGCCTCTGTAGATCAAATATTTTATTTGATAAAGTTTACTTTTCTGTGATTATATGTGTATATATGTATACATATATATAATTATCTATGTTTTGAGTTTTTATTATTTTCCATAATTATATTAAGTTGGGTTATGAATCTGTTGTACAATAGCTCATTAACTTATTTCAATGGAATTTCTTAGGCCATAAAACTCTGTATATACTGAGCCTAAAACTGATCCTGACATTGTCTATTCTACTACTAATAAATTAATTGGTTTTATACATATGCTGTTTACCTCATACTTTTAGAATAGTATTGCTATTTTTTCATTTTATTTTAAACAGTTTTGTTTTTTATTTGTAATGAGAGCTTGCCTTGTATTGGGTTTTCTTTGCACTATTACTTCAAAAGATGATGTCAAATATGTAACTTATGGCTGTTTCCATCACATAGTTGGTTTCAAAGATCCCTTTTTATTCTTGATTTTACATTTTCTCATGAAGCATCATCAGCTTATAGTACTATTCTTCCTTAGATTGTGTTATGGATACATTGTTACATTTATATTTACCTGAGGATCATCTGTAGTTACACAAATTTATACCTGTATGTTTCATGCATTTTTTTTTCTTTCCCTTAGAAGTGATATCCTAGAAAATAATGCACCACACATGCTTTAGAATTGATAAGGACCTGGTCCAGAACATTTGTATCATCTTAAATCTATTACATAATACTGCCATTTTTGGATATTGGTCATAAGAGCACTGTTGTTTCCCTCAGTTCTTTACTCTCCAGCAAACATTGATATGTTTTCTGGTTCTATATTCCTGTGAGTCTAAAACTTGTGTGCTTTAGACTAAACACATATCTCTATATCCTCCTCTCCATATTAAAAATGCATAAACAGTGTTTAGTGTCAGAAAATACTATTGATCTTCCCTAATATCCACCTGGAAGAACAAGTATCATTTCTTTATAAATGTCAAAAATTTTAATTAAATTTGAGTGATCAACTCATTTTGATGGATCCATGTAGCACTAAGTTTGTTTGATATAGGAGTTTGACACGTTCTCCCTTCCTGGATTTACCTGTAGGTGGTAATTATAAAGGCATGCTCCAAAAAAACATACTATTCTCTGACCATTTCTCTTTAAGTGTGAATAACACATATATCTATAACTACCAGCCAAATCTGCTGAAAGCACTGATGTGTCTCAGCTGATTACATTGTGAGACAACTGTGCTGCTATATGCCGGAGACGTGTATTTCACCCAGAAGACAGAGTAAGCAATTGTATTTGTGAAGGGCCATATAGCAAGAAGCTAGGTATCCTATCTCATAATCTTATGACTTAGTAGCTATGAAAACTTCTGGAATTCTCCATTGTGATGTAAATTGAGGCAGCAAGTAATTCTATGAGACTCAATCGATTTCTATGCCTTGCCTGAGAACAAGAATGCTATTGTTCTGACACTCTTCTGGTCTCTAAGAAAACCCAAGGACGTCATGCATTTGTTTGTGTGAGTCACAGCAACCAAGGAAATCCCTGCACCTCGCTTTGGGTGTGAGTTATTTTGTCATAGTGCTTGTAAGATTGTAGGATGGATGCTCACTTCCACTGGTTTGCTTGCCTCGGCGACTCCAGCTATCCTTCACCTGTATCTCTTTTAATGGAGGCCAACGTTTATTGAGCCTCTGTCTCTGTCTGTCTTTTACTTACTCTCCTCATCCTATATAGCATAGAGGTTTTTTACAGTGTAAACACACCATCTCCTCTCTCTCTGTGTCTCTCTGTCTCTGTCTCTGTCTCTCTCTCTCACACACACACAAACACACACACACACAAGTATACAAGCACCTTTCATAACCAGTATCTCATCATATGTGTCACTTCTTTAGAGTCCCAAAATGATATGATCTGTACTCTCTTCCCAGATAAGATCTCTAAGCTTCCTCAGACCATGAGAAGACAGTGTTTGCTTCTCACTGAATGTAGGACTGTACCTAGACCATTCAAGACAATTTTATTGGCATGATGAATGAATCATACCTAAATGAGCTCACTGTTCCGAATTACATTGTGATTTGGGGAAAATTCATTTTGTAGGATGCTCAAAAGTTATCTATTAGTTTTTAAAACCTTATAAAATGGTTGCCACTGAACATAAAAATGACACTGAGGGATTTGGGGGATAATAGCTAGCAATAATAGAAGTAAAGCTGCTTATTTTTCTTCCACTCAGACGGTAGGAAGAAAAGAATTAACTTACCTGACCAGGCTTAGAATTCTCACAGACAACAATATCATATTCCCTGGCAAGTTCAGGTGGATTGTCATTGACATCCAGAACTCTAATACCCACGGAGACATGGCTCAGCAAATCAGGATTGTCTGCAAAACACACAGGGATGTATTTAGTATTTCAACACACACTTTAGAGACTTGGCTTACAATAAATCTCCTTAATGCTGTAGCTTGCCTCTAGCTCTGAATGCCGTAGCAGGTCTGTTGGCAAAAGACAACTTTATGAACATTGTTCCTGTTAGAACTCATTAACGTACAGAGAAATGAAAAATGAACATCAGGACTTGACATGAATACTAAAATGATATTTTTTATATTTAGGAAATGAGATATTATTCAGGAACTGGAGTGGAGAAAGCCATCAAAATTTTTTGTAAGCTTTCAGAGCCTAAGAGATGAGCAATTGGTTCCACCAAACCACAGGAACACCACAACTGTTAACAAACAAAAAACAAAAATTCATAAACAAACAAGCATAAAACAATATGTAAAGTGTTCAAGTTCTAAATTGTAAGTAAATTCAAAGAGAATGGTAGGGGAGTCATTATAGTTATCATTGATATAGGGGACTCTAGTTTGTAAGAAAAATGGTTAATTTCAATATAAATTTAGCATGGAATTTTCATGTAACAAATATAGTTAAAACATTCAATTTTATATAACCCTATGATGGAGGATAATAGAAAAATATTTATTTACTTTTTCCCTTTTTCATTTCAAAGTTAAAGTTTCAGAAATCCTTATAGAAAAGTAAAACCTCACTGTCTTTGGCTGCCTTGTTGTTGATCTCTCTGTATTTCTGATTTTCTGGTTGCTACTATGTGTTCATGAGACCATCAAGAAAATTATACATTAAGCGTTTACTTGTTAGAGTATATAAATTTAGGGAAATCTGTTGATAAACAGCATGCAACGGCAAAAAACAAATCAAATCAAACCAACCAACCAAAAACTACCCATATTTTACAAATGAAGTGTTTGAATGCTTATGAAGACCTTAGTAATTCTCAAAATTCCAAAGGCAAACCTCAATGTCCAATGTCCAAAATTTTTACATTATCACTTGAAAAATAATTTACAAAGTCCATGCTCAATAAAAACAATTCCCTACTACAAAATAATCAATATTTGTATTGGGTGTTCAGTAAGTTCACAAAGCTATGTTGGGTTGCATTTATAGGTTTCCATGGCCACATGCAACTCTCAAGCTAAGGATGGGGCACATCTACAAGGAAATGGACAGCTTATATAGAAGTGTACTATGAACCAAATATATTTTAGGGAAATTTTCAGGATGATAAAACATTTGGCATATTATTATCTATACTTAATAAAACAAGTAAGTTCACTCATGTATAATTTATTCTACAAAATATTGTTTGTAGGAAATGACACCCATCTTCTTTTCTATCATTTAAAAAATACTTTGATTTTACTAATACAAGACAATTTCTAATGGCAGAATTATATATTAGTAGGTTAAATAAAATAATAGATAAAATACTCCCCTAATTTATTGAAAATAAATCTGTGGTAAACAAATATATTCATATATATATATATATATATATATATATATCACATATACATACACACACTCAGACATACACACACACACAATGAGATTTGTGTAAATAACAACAAGGAAATATTGGAAGTGAGATAGAGAAGTAGAGACGTGAAGAGGTAAGGGAAAGTGTTTGACTTAGGCTTCTATTGGTGTGATAAAACAAGAGTTGTTTCTATGACCAGAAACACCTCTTGGAGGAGTGCATTTATTTGGCTTACACTTCCAGAGCACAGTCCATCATCAATGGAAGTCAGGGAAAGAACTGAAGCTAGGAGCTGAAACAGAAGGCATGGATGGGTTGTGAGTGCCTAGCTTTTCCCTGATGCTTGCTGAGTCTGCTTTCATATACAGCCCAGGAATACATTCTCAGTGCTGGCCCAGTCACAGTTGGCTAAGACATTCCAAATCAATCAAGAAAAGGTCCTACAGATTTGCCTACACAACAATGTCATGAGAGCATTTTGTTGTTGCTGTAGTTATGATTTCTCTTCCCAAATAACTGGAGTTTTTTTCTTGTTGACAATTCAGTAACCAGAGCAGTGATGAATATTCTCAAATTAATAGAAGATTTATCAAGATAGAAAATTAATTAGAGAACACACTTAACCACTCAACATGGAAACAGAAAACAAAATAAATGCATTCTAGTGATATTCTAGTGGCAAACTAAATTGAAAAATATTTAACATAAAATATTCTTAATGATAAAAATTAATAAAAGCAATTAACCAGAGATAAAGGAACCTAAGATTAAGTCTAATAAAGTACTTGGGAGATCTAAATTCAGAAGGTTTTATTGAATTTTATTGAAGAAAATTAACGCAATTAATAACACTATTATGTCTATGTTTAAGGAAAAAAATAACATAAGCAAAACTTTCCATATTCTTGTATGGATTCACTATAGTTAAACACAAACCCCTGAAGGCTTCTCATAAAATCTGCTATTTGATTATAAAATCCATTAATACAAAGGCTATTCAGACATGTAGGGGAAAATACCATAGAAGACACTTGATGTGTGATTTATTGAAGCATGTATGATATTAAAACTAGGTTCTATGACAGTGTCTAGGACACAGCCACACAGAGCACAGGGTGCATGAGTTGCCATGGCCATTTTTGTAAGAAACCTCATGTAGGGAGGAATGTGCATCAAGCAAAGATTTCGTTCTTCTTGGTGTCCACAGAACAATGAGAAAAATGTGCTAATGCTGATATATATTACAATGATAAATTATAATTATTTAATGCTGACCAGTTTTGCAACTGAACCTCAAAACATCTTTTTGAGTGACATAAATGTGTAGCCTCAACCTACACATAAATTTTGAAAAGAATATTAACCTGAATATATGACTAAGGTGAAAAATTTCAAAACCGGGAATATACAATAGTTGTGAATGTAACAGTGACAAGCTTGAAGTCTGGGAATTGTATCACCGTATCACTTCTTCACACATGTGACTAAAGACCTGTTTCTCAAAATCCCCCTGTGGGAGAGGCATTTGCACTACAGAGACGAACAAAATACCAACACAATACAAAAATGGATTTAAAAACTAAAAATAACATGAAAACTCCAATATCATTAAATGGAGATTTGCCAACATAAGTTAGCAGTCTATGAAGACTATGTAGACATGTCATTCTACTGTTGCCAAAACTTATAAAAGAATAAAGTTGGCCTACATATAATTTTTTGGTTCTGTATTTTTGCAATAAACATCTAATGATGTTTATGGATTTATCCCAAGTACATTTCTTTTATATGTATACAACTAAGACAACTAATGACAATTTCAAAAGTAAACAATAGGATTCAAACAACAGATGAAAGAAGGCAGTAATTACAATGTGTTTATATCATAGGGAATACAAATGGATAGCACCCCATAATTGTTCCTGTCTGAAAGAACTACAGGGATGGAAAAGGAGAGAGGCTTGAAGAAAAGAAGGGCCAGTGACCGAACCAGCCCAAAGTGGAATCCAGCTCAACATGAGGTCCAAAGGCCTGACACTATTACTGAGGCGATGAAGGTCTCACAAAAAGGGACCCAGCATGTTTGCACTCTGGAAGACCCAACAAGCAGCTGAAAGAGTCAGATGAAGATATTTGCACCCAACCACTGGACAGAAGCTGCTGACCCCTGTGTTTGAATTTCGGGAATGCTGAAAGAAACTGAAGAGGAGAGCGATCCTGTAGGAGAACCAGCAGTCTCAATTAACCTGGACCCCTGAGATCTCTCAAAACTAGACCACCAAACAGACAACATACAGCAGCTGATATGAGGCCCCCAACACATATACTATAGAGGGCTGCTGGTTCTGTGTTCAGTCAGAGATGATGCATCTAACCCTCAAGGGACGAGAGGCCTCAGGTAGTTTAGAGGTCAGGTGTGTGTGTTAGGGAGGAAGGGGCAGGGACATCCTTGTGGAGCCAGTGGGAGGAAACAAGGTATGGGATGTGGAACAGTAGGTGAGTGGATGGTAATGGGGTGGGGTGGGAATAAAATCTGGAGTGTAAAAAAATCAAAATAAAATAAAATGAATCGCAACATGTCTGTTATGTGCAAACCAATGTAGAGGTAAATTATAGACTGAAACATTTTCTCAGAAATGTCAGAAGAGTATATCTGCATACAATAAAATTATACAGGAAATCTCAAATAATACAAAGTTAAATAACAGGGGGGAACCTAATATATATTTTTATTTAAACTTTATTCATCATTATTCTATGTAATGTCTTTTGTGAAGATTTTGAGATAACACAAAATGTATTAGAACAATATGAAACATATTAAATGCGATAGTTAATAGTTTCCTACAATATTCATTACTGAGAGCTATTATTTTATCCTCTCTACATAGTGAAAGATAAGCTGCTATGTGTATATTTTTCTAGGTATAATACACATAACTAGAGATAAAATAAATACATACTTGATTATGATATTTAAAGGCTGACTTAATTTTATAGTTTCTTTCTCCCTCTCTTTCTCTGTTTCTCTGCTCTCTTTCTCTCTCTCTCTGTCTCTCTCTCTCTCTGTGTGTGTGTGTGTGTGTGTGTGTGTGTGTGTGTGTTTGTGTGTGTGTGTGAATGTGCAGTGTAGCAGTGTAGTCAAGCTGTTATCCTCTAACCACGCTACCCTGATACTTGTCATGGGGACTAGTTTGGGTTTCTAATCAATATTTCTCCCTTTGCCTCCCAAGAACACTCCAGACATGTGCCGTGCTTATTTCATATACTAAATTCTGACAGTCAAAGGAAAATGAGGTTACAGCCTTTGTTTGAAGCAGATTTGGAATGCTGCTCTATGCTGTATTATTTTATTCATATTTTAAAATGAGTACTTTAATTCTTCTTTTAATATTTTAAATAAAGTGCATTATCATCAGAGATGTTTAAATACTAATTCAGGCATTCTGCAATGGTGGGAAATTTGTAAATATGCTATTTTTAGGCTTTAATTAAGTTTTCTTATAAGATGCAATTGGGGCATTGTGCCTATATTATAGCCATGACCACGGGACAAAGCAGAGTGGACAGATTATTCATGTCAATGCAGAAATTAGAAAAGTAGTTAATGCTGCAAATCCTGTGGTTGGTCCTATAATATGTACTCATTGTATACAAATGATCCATGCCATCAGTGTCGACATTACTCAGAAACTCACTCTTCTTAGGATTGCACTTGGCTGATCCAGAACTCACTTTGTGGACCAGAATAGCCTTGAATTCACATACACACCTGTCACTGCATCCAAAGTGCTCAGATAAATGGTGTATGGTACCTTTGGTGGCTTATAGTACAAACTTTAGTAGTTTAGTAAAAAGTTTATATTTTTAGTAAAAAATAAAAACAAGAGATAACATTGCCTATTATGCAACAGCAAATACAATAAATAAATACTTTTAAAAATCACAGTCACATTTGCTTAATTTCCATAAAAACAATGGGCAGAAATAAGGGCTTATATATTGCAGTTTAAGATTAACAGTTTTGTGTTGTTTTTGGTTTTGTTTTTTTTTGATTTATTGTTTTTGTTTGTTTTTGAGACACAGTCTCAAGTACTTGAGGCTGGCCTCTGGCATGTAGCAGAGGATTACTGTGAATTTCTGATAGCCCTGCTACCACCTGCTGATTGTTAATATTATGGGCCAATGCAAGCCACACTGTGTTTTCCTGTCCTGGAGAATCAAACAAATCAAACACAGGAATCTGGCTATGAAGGAAGGTCCTCCTTGATCTAATCTACCAGCCTCCATCTGCAAATTGTTTCATTTCCTTGCAGCAGAGGTAGCCTGGAGCTCAAGGTGTAGTCAAGCTGGTGTGGCAGGCCCTGTGCTTTGGGTGGTACTCCTTTCTCACTCCCCTAAGTGCTGGAACAATAACGGGCATTAGGCAGCAAATGATTCGGTTGTAGATGGTATAATCAATGTAGGTTGATGCTAGGATAGTTTTGAAATCCTTCAATAACTTTAAAATCTTTTCCAAGTAGTCACTGTTTATTAACAAAATACCACGGTGATTAATTTAGCTTATGCTTCCAACAAGACTGTTTCCAGTCTTCTCGGTTGCCAGGACCTTCACCTTCTTCAAAGAGGGCTGTCGTTTTCTTTGCACCATCTTGCAGGAAAGATAAATTCAACAGTCTCCAGAAATCTGACCTTGTTTGTAACAGTATAGAAGTTATGAATCTGATCCTCCAAGCAGATGATGTCATACTTACCACGAGATTGAGCAATCCAGAAGTGATGTGTCATGGCAATTTCTGTCTTCTTAATTTTGCCATAGCAACGCTTGGACTTCAGGTTGGGGAATCCCCATGCATTGTTTGCTACCATAGTCCTCAGCCAGGTAACTGCAGATTCATTCATTGAGCTAAGAGAAGATTCCACTAGATTGCTGGCATAGGCAGGGACGTCAATACTTAGCAAATCCTTGAATTTTTTTCCTTTGCAATTTTTAATTTTTTTATTAGGTATTTTCCTCGTTTACATTTTCAATGCTATCCCAAAAGTCCCCCATACCCACCCCCCCCCATCCCCTACCCACCCACTCCCCCTTTTTGGCCCTGGGGTTCCCCTGTACTGGGGCATATAAAGTTTGCAAGTCCAAAGGGCCTCTCTTTCCAGTGATGGCTGACTAGGCCATCTTTTGATACATATGCAGCTAGAGACAAGAGCTCCGGGGTTACTGGTTAGTTTATATTGTTGTTCCACATATAGGGTTGCAGTACCCTTTAGCTCCTTGGGTACTTTCTCTAGCTCCTCCATTGGGGGCCGTGTGACCCGTCCAATAGCTGACTGTGAGCATCCACTTCTATGTTTGCTAGGCCCCGGTATAGTCTCACAAGAGACAGCTATATCTGGGTCCTTACAGCAAAATCTTGCTAGTGTTTGCAATGGTGTCAGCGTTTGGAAGCTGATTATGGGATGGATCCCTGGATATGGCAATCACTAGATGGTCCATCCTTTCGTCACAGCTCCAAATTTTGTCTCTGTAACTCCTTCCATGGGTGTTTTGTTCCCATTTCTAGGAAGGGGCAAAGTGTCCACACTTTGGTCTTCATTCTTCTTGAGTTTCATGCTTGAATTTAAACCAATGTTACCTTGGATTCTGATCACAAATGCCAATTTGACTTCTGTAGGACCACAGAAATTTGTAGCTTTTCTTTCCTCCCCAGCATTTGAATCTGAGTTCATTCCCTGTGATACTGTTTAACTTTTCATGAGCTTTCTCTTTGCACTTAGAAACCTCACAGAGGCAGGTGGATTTGTCAGTTCGAGGCCAGCCTGGTCTACAAAGTGAGTTCCAGGACAACCAGGGCTACAGAGAAACCCTGTCTCATATTGTTTTTCCACCTATAGGGTTGCAGACCCCTTCAGCTCTTTGGTACTTTCTCCAGGTCCTATATTGGGGGCCCTGTGTTCCATCCTATAGATGACTGTGAGCATCCACTTTTGTATTTGCCAGGCACTGGCAACGCCTCACAGCAGACAGCTATATCAGGGTCCCTTCCGTATGCAATAGTGTCTGCGTTTGGTGGCTGATTATGGGATGGACCCCGGGATGGGGCAATCAGTAACCCCTGAGCTCGTGTCTCTAGCTGCATAGGTAGCAGACGATGGCTGTGATGGTTTGTATATCCCTGGACCAGGGAGTGGCACCATCTGAAGGTGTGGCCTTGTTGGAATAGGTGTGACCTGGTTGGAATGGGTGTGTCACTGTGGGTGTGGGTATAAGATCCTCACCCTAGTTGCCTGGAAGTCAGTCTTCCACTCACAGCCACATAGCTCTAGATAAGAAAGGGTTTCAGCTCTTGTCCCTGTAGGAGGAGGCAAGCTGGGTGCTGTGAGGTTTCTCAGTGGCTTGCTCATTTTATTAGGTACTGTTTTTCATTTTGGGGGTACCTGTTCCCAGGTGTATCATTTTTTCATTTCACACTCCATAAATATGTACATAAATATTTTAAGAAAAAAAAAAAGAAAAAGAAACCCTATCTCAAAAAAAAAAAAAAAAAACAAACAAACAAAAAACCCAACAACTACAAAAAAAGGAAACCTCTTTGATCAAACATTTTCAGGTGTTTTACCTTCAACTCTGTAAAATTCATTCAATTGTCTTACAGGATCCAGACAGAGCAGGAACACCCTATAATTCCAGCTGATCTATAATTCCAGCTGATAAGAGGAACTACAATAATTTTTTTTTGTTTATTAAACATATTTTCCAAATGTTGCTTTTAATGGATCATAAAAAATTCATTAAGCAGGCAGAATATGCAAACTTTATTTTCTCTGTCACCATGTTTGCTTGTTTGGAAATGAAGATAGTTTGGGTGCTTTTAATTGTAGATTTTAAAATTAATGTTATGAAAATCACATATATCACAGCAAAAATTGTGATGTGATGAATAAAATGATTCAAATGATCTATAGTATTTTATAGTATATTTTCCAATTTCTCTCTCTCTCTCTCTCTCTCTCTGTGCGTGTGTGTGTGTGTGTGTGTGTGTGTGTGTGTGTGTGTGTGTGTGTGTGTGAATGAAGGCATGTGCATTCCATGTGCACTCCTGAAAGTCAAAGGACAATTTTTGTGAGTCAGTTCTCTCCTCCTATCTTGTACTCTGGAATTTGAACTTAGTTCTCAGGCCTTTTGCCAAGCTTTTCACCTGCTGAGCCAGTCCAGTATTTATATTAGACTTCTTTGATTCATGAAATTATCTTTGTATTTAGGAGAGGCTATGTTATGTATATTTCCTCATTTTTTTTTTGCTCACATTCATTTTATTTGATCTTGTTTTTATATCTAAAAATAGTATTTTAAATAATGTATTACTACAGATAACTAATATGATTTTCTTATATTTGAAAATCCTCAAGCTTTGTTTTATAACAGACAAATAAAATGGTTTATAATAAATTATTGAAGCAATATTAAGTGATTGAAAACTCAACTAGCTTCATATGTATAAAATATTGCTATCAAGAAAGGAAAAATAATATTTCACAAAATATATATTGTCTAAAAGTGCAAAAGGGAAGAAAGTAAAATTAAATCATCTAAAATTTACTTCATGAATTTGCAATTTTTTTTCTCAGTGGGGATCATTTTTGTTTATTTACTTCATAGTCGTTCTTTAAGTTCCTGACTGAAATGAATTACTTAAAAGGAACCCATTTTCTTGAAGACATGGATTTGTCCAATTTACACACAAATCCAACAATTCCCTGTAGCTTTTCAGTGTGATTGCTTGACTGTAACACCAGTCAGAGGCTTCAAATTTAAGCTGAGCCTTTGATCTTAGAGAAATGAGCACTGTCTTTGTTCTGTAAACCATAAGTCTAGAGTCAAAATGATTCAGTCTTACTTGAAATTACAAACTGTAACTCTTCGCAATGATTATAAAATAAATTAGAAACTATCCTTTAACTATGCAAAAGTGATTCAATAAGTCAGTCCAGTCAGATCAAGAAAACCTAGCTGAAATGTGTCCCCTGATATTTTTAATATTTCTGAATTCTACTATTTATTTAATGCAATGCTATTCTTATTCATAATAACTGTGAACAGTTTTTTAGCTTTCATCTTGTAGAATATATGAATTCATGACATGAATCATTACACTGTCATTTCAATTTGCATTTATAATTATGTTTCTGTACAAACTAAAACTTCACCCACAATAGAAGTATTTATTTCAAAAAAGAAACCCAAATACATCAATAACAAGAGAAATAAAATCCTTTCCCTATTTTCGTTTTTCTGATGAAACAATGTTAATATAATACCATTTTCTTATAATATCATGAATAACAGAAAATTGTTCAGTTAATTTCAAAAGATGAAACTCATAAGAAATCTTTTAGGAAACAATGATACTATACTTAAAAAATATTTTCAAATTAAGTATTTCTAGCATTTGTCATCATGATAATTTCTCAATAAGGAATGCCTCCATAAACTTACAAAGGTTTATATTTTAGAATGCATTTAACTTGCTTTAGGCTTATTCCAGGATACCTATAAAAAGGCTACATACTAAGGGATTCTAGAAGCCTAAAAGCAACTTAAGTGAAAGAATGGGTTGAAAAAATTTAAAGATTTCTAAATATACAAATGTTTCTGCTCTGAGATTTTATAATTGCCTTGCCTTCTTTTAAATTGTATCACTTCAAAAAAAAAAAAAAAAGAACTTCATTATTCATCTTAAGAAAACTTTGAACTTACACTATATACTACACCAGTCTACAGACCTTGATTTCACTTGTGCGGGTGTAGTATTTAAATTAATTGTCTAATTAACATAAATTATCTGCTTCAAAAGTAGAACTCAAGAAAACAACTTTCTGTTTCAGGAGAAAGGAACAATTGTGCATTTTTTTATGATGTCTTACTGTGCATCATAGATTATCCTGAAAGTACGCAAACTCTGAAGTTACTATCCTGTTATATCAGACAGTTGATGATTAAAAATAAATCTACATTTCTTGAGAGAAAAAGACATATTGAATAGTGGGTTATAACTCAGGAAATAGAGGCTGGTTATTTAACATTTAAACGAGTTAATTCCAAGGAACCCATGGTAAATTTATCAATCTATTCTTTTTTTTTATTTTATATAAGCATGTATTTGTGTGTGTGTGTGTGTGTGTGTGTGTGTGTGTGTGTGTGAGTGTGTGTGTGTGAATACATAGGCCATGAGTGGGAATGTCTTTCAGTAGGTAGAATTAGTGTCAGATCTCATAGGGTTCCCCTAAAAGGTGGTTGTTTGCAGACAAATTGGGTTTTCAGAATGGAACCAAGATTCTCTGATATGGCAAAAGGTTTCCCTACTGCTAAGCCATCTCTCTAGACCATGACCTATGGTGAAAATTTTTTAACTCACTTGATTTATACAACATCGCATTACAAAACCGTGGAGGACAGAACAATTGCTGTGGCTAACTTAGAGTTCAAGCTGTCTGCTGAGACCTGCCACAGCAAGAACAGAAATCAAACTCGATTTTTTCCTAAACATATGACTTTTATTGTATCATGATAAAAAAACATGAGACCTAAACCACCGTACATTTTGGCTACTCTGTACTTTTTCATATGTACATCTACTTATATAGGTGTTTCAATAAACCAAATAAATAAAAATGTCATTTAAATTTAAACAGAAAAAAAATGTATCATAGGAAGATTGAAAGGAAATTCTGCCCTGGAAAGATGTGTGTACCCCAAATAGCTGTCAAAAAGAGTTGTCATCACAGAAGCACCAAGTATAATAGTTATCTGAGACTGGCTAATGATAATGAAAGGGAGAACTGCGATTCAGGAAACTTAAAGCAATCTATAGCATAATTCAGTGGTCGGAGTTATGATTAGTGTTATTGTTAGATTGCAATTAGTATTATGATAAATATTCAAGGAGATAAATATATTAGTTTATATGATATGATCATGATATTATGTCTGCAGTTCATATACATGTCCCTAAATGTCCATAATTTAACACAATTATTTTGTGTGATTTATAGATAAGTCAAAATAAAGCAAGGGAACATTTAAGCCTACTTGAAACACAAACACACACACACACACACAGAGTAATATCAAGGGGCAAATGTAAGGGTTTCTATTACTTACCATATATATTTTTTATCTTTATTTATTGAAATAAAGTCTATGTACTTTCTATATTATGAATAATTTTCTTTCCAGTAAGTCTTTAAATTACCTTAATACGACAAGCATGAATAATATTTAAATTTAGAGAATCTAGAATAATATTGTTTCCATGTAAATCTTGTTTCTGATCATTACAAAGCTTTGGAATTTGGAAAGGATATATAAAAAAGATATAATACATGTGCAAGAAATTATTACATTATGAATCACCAAAGAATGTTAACATATATAAACTAACCAGTACCCTCCCCCCCCCCCCGAGCTCCTGTATCTAGCTGCATATGTATCAGAAGATGGCCTAGTAGGCCATCAGTGGAAAGAGAGGCCCATTGGTCGTGCATACTTTATATGCCTCAGTACAGGGGAACGCCAGAGCCAAGAAGTGGGAGTGGGTGGGTAGGGGAATGGGGGGGAGGGTATGGGGGACTTTTGGGATAGCATTGGAAATGTCAATGAGGAAAATACTAATAAAAATTTTAAAAAATATTTGGCACATAGAAAGATAATAAATGTCTATAAACTTTGTTTATATGTGTCTATATGTTTATATGTGTCTATAAAGTTTAAACAGTAGATCTTAAGAACTTTACGTTTCTGTTTATTTGGTGTATTGGAAGTGTCAAAGATTGAAATAAATAACAAATGGGCAATAAGTAGAGAGGGTCAATGTTAAAGGGGAAGCATCTCTGAATTTCTATGACTGTCACTTTGAATGCAGAAGTGATTTCAAACGGGTGTTAATTTTTAAATATAGAAATATAGAAACATCTACCCATTACATTACATGTCACCATGATCTGATTGAAAAACTTCAGTAAAGGAAATCCAAGTAAGAATCCAGTAGACACTCCTCAAATTAATACAAGGATTTTTATAGAAAACAAATGGTAAAAGAGTAAGTGCACAAAACACAGTACATGTGACTTGCTGAAACTATAAAAGTATGTCACTATTTGAGTTTATCTTTTCGTTATATGTATATGTGTAACTATATAGATCTAAAAATTTCACTTCCATTTTTTCTTTTATGCATTCTATTTTTTCCAATATATAATAGCATTCTCATTGTATATCTAATAATTAATTAGTATTAATTTAAAATAATTTCCAAACAAACTTATACTAGCAATAGGCACTTACATTTATTATTTTACTATGTGCAAAGTATTATATTAAGATATATCCTCACAACAATAATTCATTACAGATGAAAAAATGCATTATATCTTTACTACATAACCTCTCCAAAATGTAAAACTTTGTAATGACTAGAAGCAAAACTTATAGGAAAAAAATATATCGAAGATTCTTTAAACAAATATTTTATTGGCAAGAAATATATATGTCATATATACATACATATATATGACATATATGTATATATATTGACTTTCATACAGTAAATAAAGGGAATAATTATATGTGATTAAATAAGAGAAACATGTACAGTTGTCATTTTACAATTTCTGAAATCCTTGACTTACACTGATATTAAAAAAATATTTTCTATAAACTTCTTTTTCTACATTTTTAAGTTACATAGGATTGTTTTAAAGCCACTTTGGAACTGAATATAGCAGGTATTTTGGAGTATTTTTTTATGAAATGAGTTATATTAAGAGAATTGAGTAATATGGAATATAAATTGGTATGTACCTCAATTTCTTATAAACAGAATTATTAAAACTTAAGTGAATAGTTTTTATTTGATAATACAACCTAGAATATTTCTAATAATACTTACTTAGCTCTACATATACACAGCTGGGATATATGACAGGAAATATGTTCCACAATACACATGGAGCATATTTAGTGCTGTTTATATCAGCAATGCCTCTAACATTAAAACCATAAAATGCTTAAAATAACCCAACACCACTGTTGGTTGGACAGTCCTGCATGGCCATGTAGTGACAGAATGGAAGTTCCATGTAGTTACATGTTCCATGTAGTTCCAGCCATGGAACATAGCCACAAGAGTTGATGATTGCCATGGGCATAAGTTTTGTTCGTGTAATAATGTACATATGTACATATTCTTCTTGTGTTGAATCTTCTCTATGCCAAGGTTAATGATTCCATAGAGAAAATAGAGAATTAATAGAGAAAAAAAATCTATAAGAGCTGTATTTGCTCTACAAGCAGTTCTCTTTGGGTAGTTCATTCATGAGCTATCCAGAGAGCCTTTAAATTTTTTTCTAACAAGAGAGAGTTGTTTCAAACAGAGAACTTTTCTAGCAGAAAGCTATCTTGAACAGATTAGAGACCCAAGAGAAGCTGTCTAGGGAGACACTTTAAGCAGAACAGAGGCCATCAGCTTGGACCCATGATTTCACTTTGAGTTCTTTGCTTCACACTCACAGACACCCCTTCCTCAGAACACCTCTCCAAGCCAAGGCTTACCTTTGGTAGTTGGTTGCATAAATGAACTAATGTAAAATTATTAACACTTCAATTAAAAATGGGTAAATATGTAGATTTTCTTTTCAACATGCAAACTTGCTTTAATTTCTTCTAGAGTATTTCACAATCAATAAGCCATCAATTATATCAATATATTAGCTCAATATAAAAAGTAAAATTTAATATACATCATAATTAGTCAATAAAAAGGATGAAAATATGGCCCTTTATAGTCAGTAGTTTGTTAAATAAGGATGAAAATATGGTCCTTGATAGTAGTTAGTATGATAAGTACCATATGAAGAACTACAAGCATCCCTATGAGTCCCTAAAATTATGGGCACACACTAAATATTAAATAAGATTTTAGAGGCAGAAAATATGAATTATTCTAGAAAATATCTCAAAGCAGCAAATTACCTACAAAAACAAGAAGTGCTTTGTTTTTCTGGGATGTGAATGATGATGCATGTTCTGCAGTATGTGATGATACTGTAAAGATACTCATGTTACTGTGCATGCATGTAGCATAGAATTTACAAATTATTGACTACCAAGCAACAAAACTCAAGGCAATAAACAACATAAAAATGACACAAACTGAAGAATCATTAAAAATGGGGAAATAGATCAGATCAAAAAATATTCAAACCTATTTTCCTAAATGCTTTGTAAATTAAAAGATGTCTTCTAAATCTTGAGAAAACAGATTCATTTTTTAATAAATCAAAATATTCTAAGGAATTTTGTTAAATACCTCCAAGGTGTTACTAACTCTTCCACCGCAAAGCTCATATTATTATCAAATGCTTTCTTCTACGTGTAAGTCAAACTTTATCATCATCATCACTGAATTTCAAATTACTAAGAACACACCAATGGATGATTGTGATATAGCATTTCTAGATAGAGTCAACTGAGCAGGAAGACAGAAAGACATAGTCCTGAATGTCAGGTGGTACAGTCCTGTGTCCTGGAGTTCTCAACTGAAAAAAATGTCATAGCCAAAATCTATACAGCCATTTATGGACCGCCTTGAATCTGAACCACTCACTAAAACTGATCTTGTTTTAGTCATCTAACAAGATGCGTGAATAATATTCCTAACAAGTATTTTAAGTTCTTATTTGTAGTGTAAATTTTGCCTGTCACTCTTCAGCATGGACACTGACACACACACACACACACACACACACACACACACACACACATATATATGCATGCATGGATTTCTAGGTGTTTTATTTCACTTGACTATTGGTGAAAGCAATACCAATTTCATTGCTGATATTCCCTTTGAGTGCCAAGGGAAGAAACTGTGCCAATTAGGATCTCTGTGTGTGCTAAGTAAAATTGATAGTATGAACACATTTGTGGGAGACAGATGACATATATCATAATATCATAGTGACAGTAACAAAATGATATGTAGAAGCTCTGAGAACTTGAAACCATTCATTCTCTGATAATAGATTTTTGAAACATAATTTCAGATTAACAGCAACTGGGACTACATTCATAACTCCTAAATTTAATTTGTACCACCTGAAGTTACTAGTTGAGCAGTTGAATTAAATTTAAAACTTGTGGCCTTAGTCTTTCAATATATTTGCATGAGAAAAATGACCCAATAAATAGAGAACATATAAAATGTCTTTTCATGTGGAAAGAGGACGCAAGAAGGAAATGGAAAAAAAAGAAAAAGAAAAAGAAAAAAAGAAAGCAGGAGAAATTGGGGAAGGAAGAGGGGTACATCATTTTGTGGGACACACATTTAGTAGAGGAAAAAATTTAGGAAAAGAAAATATTCCTATATTTAACAAAATTATAATAATCAAGATATTTATGTCAATAATTTTAATAAGTATTTTGATGTAAGCTGTTCATCTAAATTAAATTAGAGGTTATGTGTGCAATGGTAGCAATATAATAGAAACCAAAGCACTTGGCCTAATGTAATGTAATATCATTTGCCTATAAGTAACCCTTACAGAAAATTAGTCTAGAGAGGAAGTTGTACATTTTTTTCTAACAAGTTGAGAAGAATTAAAACTAGTAATAATTATGAAAGCGTGGCATAATTGGAAGCTATGAATAAACTCATAGTGCACATATTTCAAAACACCCAGCTCTACTGCTGCTCCTGGGCATGCACCCAAAAAATGCTTCACCAAACCATAAGGACATGTGCTCCACTACGTACATAGCAGTTTTATTTGTAATAGCCAGAAATTGGAAACAACCCAGATGTTCCTTAGCCAAAGAGTGGATACAGAAGTCATTGAAAACGAGGACATCATGAATTTTGTAGACAAATAGATGGAACTAGAAAATAGCATCCTGAATGAGGTGACCCAGACCTAAAAGGGTATGCACAGTGTGTACTCCCTGATAAAGATAGTAGCCATACAGAATACCCATGAGTGTCAAGAACCAGCCTTGGCTTGGAGACCGATTCTGAGAGAAGGGGTGTCTGGGAGCTGGGAAAAGAATGACTCAAAGTCAAATCGTGGGTCCAACCTGTGTTCTGATTGATACAGCTTTTCCAGACTACTTTTCTCTATGCCCTGCTTTCTCTCTACCAAGCACTCTGTCTATATTCTACTTGCTTGTTATTCTCAGAGATCTCTCTGTTCATGTCCTGGTTGCTTGTTATCCTTAAGAGGATTGAAACAGGTTGACTCTATGACAGGTTTCAAACTGATAGGTCAGGAGATTAGGTCTAAACTTCTGTTTCCCAGGACTGGACAAGTCCAGGTAAGTCAGTAATTGAAAAAAATCCCAGGCCTCTGGCAGCCAATCAGAAACTGCCCTACTGTCAGAAGCTGCCCTGCCACCTGGCCTGAGGCAAGGGCAGAGTCAGCAACAGTTTCCAGGCTTCCCCAGCAACAGTTTCCAGGCTTCCCCAGCAACAGTGTCCGAGGCCCTCTTCCCACAGAAATCGTTCTGGAATGTCTCTAGAGATTGGCTCTAGCCAACCAATTAAGATAAAGGTCACCTACCCATCCCTAGAATTCACCAAATGTGCTTTAAATTGAGCCTGTGAGTTCGCACAGGCATCACATCAACATCTTGGTAAATGGGATGCATCTTGGTGGATGAGATACTCCAGAATGCTGGATTTCTGCAGAATAGAAATGCTCTTTGCTCTTGCATACTATTTGAGTCAGGGGTATCATTCTTTAGTGAATCTTGGACCCTTACATTCTAAGATTCTCTGACTATGTCCTGCTTGCTGGTGTCTAAGAGATCTCTCTCTCTCTCTCTCTCTCTCTCTCTCTCTCTCTCTCTCTCTCTCTCTCTCTCTCTCTCTCTCCATGCCCTGCTTGCTTCCTGTTCTAAGAGTCCTTTCTGTCCATATCCTGCTTGCTCAATCCAGTTCTCCACACAGTTATCTCTTTTTATTCTAAAAAAAATACCTGGATAGCTCTACTCCTGCAGAACACAGGTCCAGTCTTTTACTTTACATATCAATCCAGTCATTTACTCCAGGTTTTCTTTGTGACTATCTTATGAAGCAACATCCCCATTGGATTATTAGGAGATTGCAAACTTGCATTTGTTTCTCGACATTGCAAAAGATTTCAAAGATGTCTCCCTTTGTTAAGCATGGATGATAAGATACTTATGTGGGACCCTGCCCTGAAATTACCTTTTCTACTATGCCTAGGCCTAACCTTGCTCTGCCCTAGGCTGACTCTGAACTCAGGAATTCATCTGTTCTGCAAAAACGTTAACTGGGTGGCTCTCCTGAGATCATTACTCCCTAAATCTCCTTTCCTAGTAATTTTCTAACAAGTTGGCTCACAGCCCACCTACATTTGTTCCTTTAGATTTGTTCACAAAATCCCTTCACATAATGCATATTGCATCCTTATTTTTTGCATAGTTAAGAAACTATGTATTTTTGAATACTTGTATTTAGAGCTCTTGCCCATAGCATAATTGTCCTCTGAGAGGCTTAACTCAGCAGCTGACACAGACAGGTGCAGATACCAAGAGTCAAACCCTTATCAAAGACTTGGGGGAAAGATTAAAGTCCCTAAAGGGGAAGTGAATACCACAGGAAGACCAACAAAGCCAACTAACCTGTACCCTTAGGGGCTCTCAGACTTTGAGTCACCAAACAAAGAGCTTATGCTGTCTGGATTGAAAACCCAGGCACATATGTAGCATATGTGAAGCTCATTCTCCCTGTGTGCCCCCCAACAATGGGAGTGCAGGCTCTACCCTAAAGTCTGACTGTAGTATCCATTCCCCAACAGGGCTGCCTTGTCTGGCCTCACTGGTCAAGTATGTGCCTTATCCTGCAGTGACTTGGGAGTTTGGGGGGCACACAGTGGACCCTCATCTCTCAGAGGAGAAGAAGAGGAGAAGTGGGGAGAGAGACTCTCAGAGGGATGACTGGGAGAGGTGGAACATTAGGGATTTAAATAAATGAAATTAAACATCATAATTTGAAATTCACAGATATGGGAATAAAACGGCATACAACAGAATCTCACTGTATTGGAGTGGTGGGCGATAAAGTAGATCACTTACAAGGCGATTCAAATGCAGAGTACATAGGGGCCACAATATCTGAAGATGGGTTTTGAAATACCATTTCCTAGGTGAGGCATAGCTATTGCAATCAGGATCGCACAGCAGGAGAAGATGATATCACTGTGTATGCATAGGAATGGACCCTCTAGTCAGGCTTAGATGGAGGAGACAAGGATTCCTTTAATACCAAACTATTAGCTGTTGATAGGTTCAGGGAAAGTGGAATTACTGCCTTCATTCCTGTACACACTGATGACTTCATCCTACTCTAGTAAATATTTCCATTCCACAGCTCAAACAGATGGTCCAGGGTAAACTATGTGGGTCCTAAAACCAAGCCCCAAACTCTGAATCGAACAAAGTATTGATTTTACGTAGAAATAAAGGTAAGCATTTTAGGGATGAACAGGGAATAAATGAGGGTTCAGGGAACAGAAATCAGAGTATATTGTGTAAGTGCATGTAATTGTCAAAATCACAATCAATAAAAAGGACATAAGTAGTCTGGACTGAGATTTAGAAATTGCAAAATACAAACGGTGTGAATGTGAAAACTTATGTCATGCTAAAGAGAATTTTTTGTGTCTCCTTGATTGGATCATGAACTCGAAAGGTATCCAGTCACATTTTATTCTGTAAGTGTCTATAGAAGTCTTTTAGTTGAGATTAACATTTAAATTGACAGGCCAAACAAAGCTGATTGTCCTTCAGGCTGTTCTTGAGCATCATTCATAAAGACCAGAGCACAGCAGAAAAACTGACTCTCAAGGAACAAAGAAATTCTTCTCTGATAGCACTCACCCTGAAGTAGGAGCTTCTGCTTATTCTAAGTCAGCTTGGCTGCCAGCCTGTCTGCACACTGTAACTTTGCATTTTAGAGCTCTGAAGACTTGCAAAGCAGTGAGTCAATAGTGCCTTATGATAATCAGACTCTCCCAGGTCTCTCTCTCTCTCTTTCCCTGCCTCCCTCCTCATCCCTTCCCTCCCACATTCTTTCCAGAGAACATATGTAGATCGTATTAAAACCCTTTGTTTGTCAATTTCTCAACAGTACAAGTTTTCCACAGACAGTTTTTTTTTTTTTTTTAAAACAAAGTAGTAGCACTCCAACAACATCTGTGATAGATGATGCAATGAAATTTTTCCGTTCTGAACTTACAGGAAACTTATATATATCTTAATGTAGTACCCGCTTTAAAAATATAAACATGATATTATCCCACAATTTGAGTAAAGGCGTTTCACAATTTAAATCAACCCCAGTAAGATAAAGTAGGTGACAAATGCTTGCTCTTAAAAGTTATTGGATTATCTAATGCCCAGATGTAAACAAAGATGTTCTGTAAATTCCCATGCATATATTTTGTTATGCTTCAGCGTCCTGTCTCTGTGATGGTAATATCTGCTTTCCTTGTTTCACAGAACGATTCGGTAAAATAATTTATCCAATAAAGGATAGCATGGAAGAGTCAGAGGTCCTATAACGTGGGAGGCATGGTGATCTTTGCGTTAACACATAACCGTGAAAGGGATTAGCAATGTTAAACATACAGGATTGTCCTTTCAAGGAGAGAGTTCTACTACTTGGTTTCTAAACATAAGGGTGGGAGTTGACATGGTTTATGCCACTGTGACTTTTGAGCTATCTGTGTGCCTGAATTCACAGATCCCCCACTGCCAGCCCAGCCCCTTACCATGAGCTTGTTTTTTTCAGTCACTCTATAGAATCTACCTTTATGAAATATGTCCTGTGTACGTTAGAGAGTAGATGTAGTCATGTCTTGCTGAAACAGGATTGAATTATTAACACCAGAAAAAAATTGTTTTCTTTGTTTTTGTTTTTGTGTTTGTATTTTTCTTTTTTAACCAAATTGTGCTATGCTCACATATACCTAAAATAAAAAAAAAAATCATGGTCAAACTTTCAAAATTTGAATCAGCACAGAATACTTATGTTCAACTGAACTATCAACATCACTTCTGTGAATCATTACTCTGCCTGGTATGTCATGGTAATCACAGAGACCCCTATACAACAGTTCTTTTTTGTCACAAAAGAAAATGATATCATAATCCAGGCACATTGTTGTTGCTTTTATTATGTACTTAGGTGGCTGAGGCATCACAAACCTGAACAAAAGAATGGAAAAATCAACTCATATACACATTCCATTTAGTCCATGTCCCTATGATTGAATTCAGCCCTTACTGAATGTACATAGATTCCCTGGATGAATTCTTCATTGTCACACTATAACATTGTCCCTTCAGTGGAGAGAAACCATAGCTTTCTTATTCCCTTGGCTTCCTCTCCCTACATAGCCCAGGCCAGCCTCAGTTTCTGTTCTCACATTTGGGTTGGATAAGATTGCATACATATTGAACACTCTAGGCCCAAATCCTTTTGTATCTTCTAAATTGTCTTCTCAGGCCCCAAGAGGGCTCTTCTCTTATTTGCATAATCCCCACAGTAAAAAAAAAAATAGTGCACTTTAAATATTAATCAGTAAAAGCAATTCTACAGGACAATCTACTCTAGAAAGAATTGTGTTAAGGAGAGTTTTTAAAAGAATCTGGAAAGATAGCAACTGCATTCCTAAGGAGAACATGTTTTGCCCATGTGGCTAATGTTGAAGTTAAGGCTGACAATTATGGGAGATTTTCTGCCTATACTACGGGACAGTTAGGCTTGGCAGTAGGTACCAGCCTGTGTGCTTCTCAGAAAGCAATCTCCCAACATGGTTATAAAATCTTAACTACTGCTTATTCTTTCTGTACACCTGTTTATGGTTAGGATTAAATTATATTTCAGTAATACTCATTGAATGGGTCTCTAAGGCTTTTTTATTACCAACTGTAAAATGCAGAGAATTACAATTTACTATAATGTTTTACTTAGTAGATGTAAGATGTACATATGTATTAACTCTTTTCCCCCAATAAGAAATAGCAAATGAAAAAAAATCAAATAATTAATAAGACTTTTACCTTTACAAAAACAGGACTTTCCTGTAGTAATGACTACAAATGATGTATGTTTTTACATGCATGTCTCTGTCCATTTATAAGGTGGTTTCTCCTTAATGCAAATGTTATTGGGAATTAAGTATGATGCAGAGATAAGTAACTATTGCTATGTAAATCCCATGAATTGCTTCCTTCTTTGGAAAGATTTACTTAATCTTTTCAACATTCCTTTATAGATTTAACATATTAATTCAAGTTTATCACCTGATTTTTAAATATTATTTATTACTTATTTAAATGATTTACCAAAGGATACAAAATTACACATTTAGCCTAAATATTAACAAAATAAAAATTATCCAGAATGATATGAAATGAACCCATTCATGTGTTCTTTATAATAGCAAACTAAAGGATCTAGAGGACATCTGATTTCCAATAGTATGATGAAAATAAAATTTCAATAAACGCAGAGGCAGAAGCATTATGAAAGTTAGAGACTGTGAAGAACTCAGTGGAATCTTGTCTCCTGGAGATGAGAGCGCCAAGCATTTATGAACTTGGAGTGACTGCCAGCACCAGCTCAAGCCCTGCAACATTGCAGCACCAATGGGAAGCAGTTCCTGGTGTTCTCACGTCCCATGACTAAAGGACTAAGGACAGTCAATGGCTTAGTTACGGTAGGTTGGCCATGATCTAGTGAATGGCCCTCAAGGTAGGTTGGTCTTGCTCTAGAGAATGGCCTCTTATTTGTGAACATGTGGGCAACTTGAAAAAATTTTCACAGGTTATAAGAATGAAAGAGTACATGAAGTTGGAAGGAAGCAAGAGGGAGAGGTTGTGGATTTGGAAGGAATTAGAGGAAAGGGGGAAAGGTTATAATCCAAATTAATTGTATGCCTGTGTGAAAGTCTCAAAGAAATGATCAAAATTATTAGTCTTAAAAAGAATATAAATAGTATGGACAGAGTATGTAAAGGTTGTCATGGACTTGCATGGAATTATAGCAACAACATGGAGCAAGTCACAAGGATATTGCTTTACCCCACCCCCACCCCCCTCAGCAGAGGGTAAGCAGGGCTGCCAATTACTACACAAACAATTTGGGATCTCATCTCATGTGCAGAAATATAAAAAAGGTTCAGCTTTGTAGGAAAATAGTTGGTTAGTGAAGTGGTTATGCGTGGTGTTACCATGTAAAATAACGCATCTACACTTAAGAAGATACTGAAGGTAATGCGATGGAAATACTTGCCCTACTATCTACCTGCAAATGGAAATGGCATCATTAATAAAAGTGAAACAACACTGAAACCTAGCAGTAAAGAGAGCTAAAGGAAATGTGCTAAAAACACAACATGGGACGCTGTATTTGGGCCTGAGAAGCTACAGAGTCCTGATGGCTCAGTCTACAAGATGAATCAACCATTGTTTACCAATTTCTGGAGGAACTACTAATAAGAATCCATTCGAGAACAACAGGGATGTATTGGTAGCTTCCCTTACTTTGCAGGAAAATGAAGACGTTTCAGCATTCATTATGATAATAGAAGAACAACTGAATTATATACTTTAAAAAGACACATTCTTAAGAATTGCTAAAACCAAAAGCTCAAGTGACAGCACAAGGTTGCAAGGAAGTTGAGCAAGGGAACACTCCCCATTGCTGATGGGGGTGAAAACTTGTAGAATCACTTTGGAAACCAATTTGATGGTTTCTCAAACAACTAGGAATAGTTCTACCTCAAGAAACAGCTACATCAATCCTGGGCATATGCCCAAAAGATGCCCCATGATATACAGGGACACTTTCTCAACTATATTTAAAACAGTTTTATTCATAATAACCAGAAGCTGGAAACAAACTACATGTCCATTAACTGAAGAATAGATAAAGGAAATGTGGTTCATTTACACAAAGGATTACTACTCCACTGTTAAAAACAAGAATACCATGAATTCTGTAGAGATGGAACATGAGAATATCATCATGAGTGAGGTAACCAAGAGCAGAAAGACACATATAGTATAGACTCTCTTAAAATTAGAAATTAGCCATTTCAACTAACTGCAGGATAACCATGCTATACTTCATAAATCCAAAGAAACTGGGTAATAAGGGAATTCTAATTCAGGATGCTGGACTCTCACTCAGAAGGGGAAACTAAGTAGTCATCAAAGGAGGATTGAGAAAGGGAATCTTGGTATTAGAGGGAGTGAGAGGTGGTAACAGGGATCAGGTGTGAGAAGGAGGGTGGGTGAGGGCTGGAATTGAAAATAAAAATCATCAGGGGCCATCTCCTGTGACTTGTTAGAGGCTTGGGATAGGGGAGGATATAGCATGCCAATGAGGTTGACCCATATCTGCTGATCTCCATATCAGCAGATACGGAGACTGAACTGGCTACCTCCTGTAGTCAGGGAGGGCTTCTAGAGGAGGGAAGGGGACACCTAACCACCCATGAAACCTTCAACACAACATTTGTCTAGCCCACAGATGGGCAGAGATAAAGATGGAGCAGAGACAGGGAATAGTCAAACAGTGACCGCCCCAACTTGAGACCCTTCTCATAAGAGGAAGATAACCCCTGACGCTACCAATGACACTTTGTTCTGCTTCGATTAGGGACCTAACACACCTGAGAAGCTGCATCTCACCAGGAGCGGAGGCAGGTTCAGAGGCCCATATCCTAAAAGCAGGTGGAGTTTCAGGAATTTTGTTGAAGAGTTGGGAATAGAAGTGATCAAGGCAGAGGATTCAAGGGCACCACAAGACAATGCATAGAGTCAAGTAACCTGGAACCATGGGGGTTCACAGTGGCTGGACCACTAACTGGGGAACATAAAGGAGCTAGACCTAACCACCCTAACACAGTTACAGCAAATGTGCAGCGTGGTCTTCATGTGGGGCTCTAAAAAGCGGTGCAGGGCTGTGCAGGTCTCTGTTTCCTGCCATTGGATACCCTTCCCTTTCCCTGGACTACTTGCTTGGGCCTCAGTGGGAGAGGGTGTGCCTATTTCTGGATGGAAAGAGATGTCCCAGGGTGGGGTGGTACATAAAGAGGACTCACCTTCTCTGAGGAGAGGGGGAAGGAGGGTAGGGATTTTTAAAGGTATGACTGGTAAGAGAGGAGGGAGTGGGTGTGAATAGGAGGTAAAGTGAATAAATAAATAATTAAAAGGACAGACAACTACCATATCATTAATATCTAAATGCATCTTTAAAATATTTTCTTTTAATTTCTCTATCATCCTTAGGAAAAAGCATGATTTCAGTTGATATAGCAATATTTTTCACTATTAAATATTCCTAGTACTAGAGTTATGTTTTTATCATAAGTGTGATGAAATATTTCATAGAGACATATGTCATTTTATCTACAATTTTAAACTGAGGCTAAATAGTAGCTTTGTTCATTTCCCAATACATTAAGACACCATTATAAAGAAAATAAATCTGTTAATAAGTTATGTTTTAATTTTATTGACAGTCATGTTTTCCTTTTTTAATGCCAACATAATAATTTATTTATTAAGCATAGGCACTTATGTAGTGTCCTCAATTGGTGTCCAGTTTTTCAACTTTATGTTGTAAGATTTGCTTAAAGAAGATTAATATTTTCCAAGTAGTTCTTTCACCTAAATTCTATAAGAGCTAATTCAAGCAAGGATATTATAGAGATGTCTCAGGGCTGAACTGTCAGATAATAAGTACCCTTATTGAAGAGACTTGGTGTCATAAGTGAAGTTTAAGTGCATGAAACAGAAAAGTAGTAAAATTAAGAGGGAAATCAAGCACTCTTGACTTAAAGATGAGAACTAATTATTCCATAAAGCCAATTTGCTAACATCATGCTGGGATGAAAGTGAACGAAAAACTCTAAAACGTACTCATTATAAGCAGATATATGAATGACTTCAACTATACATTCTGTGAGATTCTAACAAAAAAAAATTGGGGAGTACCTTGCAGGACACAAATCTCTGCATATAATTTTGTTCACAGAAACATTCTGTCCTGGGATATATAACACAGTTTACCGTTTTCTGAAGCAGTCACTGTGATATTGTACCATGGTGTTTCTTCTCTATCCAGTACTTTTGATGTCTTAATGGTTCCAGTATTGGCATCAATATTGAAAAATCTCTCCTCTTCAGTACTGTGATTGATGAAATACCTGAAAGTAAGAAAATGGAAGTCTTCTTTGTAAGTGATGATCACTAAAAACAATATAACATTATAAAAGGAGTTATTAAATCAAATGAATTAAAGTCTAACTATACATTACTGTCTATATTTGATTTAAAAGTCTTTAATAACTAAATTTTATAGAACCTATGACAGTTTTTTAATAGGTGAAAAACATATTAAAATATTCTGCAGAAAAAAGTAACAATTTCTATGAATTTGTGGATTTTCAGACAGAAGGCTCAGCAGTTAAGAGAAAATCCTGCTCTTACAGTCAACTCAAGGTCACTTTCAAACACCCATATCATGTGGCTGTCAACTTGATATAGCCAGTCAACATTGCAGCACATAGAAACCATGTTCCAGTTGATGACCCAGATCCATTAGTGTATAGTCAGCATAAATTTGACTTTTTACTTTTTTATTTTTATCTTGAAGTGAAATGAGTATGGCATAAAAGGAAGGAGAGGCCTTTGGTCCTGTGAAGTCTTGATATTTCATCATAGGGGAATGCTAGGGTGGTGTGGTAGGAGTGTGTGGGGTCGCACACTTGTGGAGGCAGGGGATGTGATGGGGGGTTTTTGGAGAGGAAACAGGGAAGGGGGATAATATTTGAAATGTAAATAAATAAAATAACCAATAAAAAATTTTAAAGAACAAGAGATAGATGGGCTGTGTATCTGGGAGGAGTTAAAATGTGGCAATGATCAAAGCGCAATATATACATGTAAGAAATAATAAAAAAAATGTATAAAATGAGTTTCATCCCATAAAGACAATGAGAAGAATTTTAAATGAATAAAGAGATGCTTTAATACATCAAGAAATCTTAACTCAAAGATGAGGAGTATTCATTCTATAAAGACCATTTCATTCTAGGATTAAAGACACAGAAAATCTATAAAGGTTACTCGGTTACATCTGTACATTAGTACACTGATGCTTTCTTGTTACCTGTGCATGGGTTCTGTGTCTGATGTGTTATGCTGTTCAAGCAATAAATCCTCTTGCTGAGATGGATGGAAGAGTGAGAGACTGACACAGTATAACTATGGTGTCAGGCAGATAGACATAGAGAATGCAAGAAAGCACAAAACATGGTGTGGATTCAGAGTATGCTTTCTAAGCAGGAAATATGGACTAAAAGTTAATCACCATAAATTCAACTCATTGGGCCTGTAGCACCCAATATGAAGGGAAATTGAAAGAGAAAAAGGAAATACGTTTACAGAGCCAACATAAATAGCCTTTAGATACAGAAAGCAGGTCCACCTTTTTATGAGAACAGATGATAGAAAAATCCAGGGGGTGTGAAACTAAGTATGAGCGTGGGTGGTAAAAACCAAGAATACAGTGTCCCAAGCAAATTTGGACATTTACAAAGAAATGAACACAAATAACCAATAATAATATGAGTAAGTATTTAGTCTCTTTGGCTATCAGTAAGATGCAATGTAAAACTACCATGAGACTCCACCCCTGCAACCCCAGAAGAATGACAATCACTACAAAGTAAAAATAAATGCTATTAATTTTTCAGGGAAGCCAGGAGTCTTTGTATGGTGATACTGTGAATCTAAAATAATCTAGTCACTATGCACAGTTACTATAAAGATTTTACAAGAAACTAAAACCATCTATGTCACTTCTGGGTTTATACTAGAAGATTGGCTGTTCAATATACCACAGAGGTACTTGCACAAAACAATTTCACAGCACTAATTCATATTAGAGGATCAGCTCAGATATTTGTCAGTAATGAGTTTATAGGTAAAATGTAGAATATACACAAATAAAATTTCATCCTACCATACTGATTAAAATTACATTGCTTTCATGAAAATGGCTATAACTAAGTATTGCACACATTGGGGGGGGGGAGAGTATAGGAGGTGAATATGGTCAAAGAATATGAAATTCCATCACTATGTAGGTCGAACACATGCCAATAATAATTATAAACATAAGCAGCTTATAGTACACTATCACACTGCCACTCCTCCATACTTACATATTACATGTGAAATATCCATGAAAATACTATATACACATAATGTAAAATCTTCAGTACCAGTGTGACTGCATTAGGAATTCACTAAGAAATTATGAGACTACAACCTGGGTGTGTATATCAGGATGTCTCATGAGAAAGTTAGACAATGAAGCTAATTGTCTGATCTAATCAGTGGAATAATGCTTTGATGGACTCATATGATTCCATTAATGGGAAGTGGAGAAAAGTGGAAGGTGGGATGAGTTAGCGGAAGTAGGTCACAGGCAGGAATTTGAGGCTTATCAGCCCTGGTTTTTTTCTGATGCAATTACATTGTTTGATGCTCACAAGGAGGTTCCTCTGAAACAAGCTTCCACTACATGGGTCTCCACTTCTTCATAGTGGGTTGAGAACACTGGGCAAAATCACACATGAGGGAATCCTTTTAAAAATGTGAAATAAAACACAATTCTTTCATATTCCTTTTCTGTGTGGTAGATACTAGATTACCAATGAAAATAAAACTACTGAAAGTGGCTTGAAATATTTAACCATTAGTAACGTTAGGAATTCATGTGTTCTAGACTTAGAACTACTGAAAGTATACTGAACTTGCTGCTAATTGCTAATTGCCCAGAAGTCCATAAAAACTTTCTAATTGTGCGAGTTGCCACTGTAATCGCATTACAATGTTGGCTAATTTATCACTAGCAAGTAAACACTTCTATTTGCACCTTACCTAGCAAGAAATCTTCTGGAAGACTTTCTTTTCTCACACAGAATTATGAGTTATGATTATGTACTTTTAAGCCTTCCTATTATATTTTAAACACTGTGAAAAATAAAAGAACTTCAATTTATCAAAATAAGATGTACATATTATATTCAAATTAGATTTTACTTAACCAACAGACAGACAAGCTATGACTATAATAAACAGTCGATATCAATAATGACAGCCTTTCATCAAATACTTTTTTCAACAAATGTTACTTTATACAAATCACTGAGTTCTTCATTTGTCACTCAATTTTCCTGGGATATTATAGGCATAGGGTAAAAGTAACTATGTTTCATGTTCAAGAGTATTAGAAAAGTTGTCCTTCATTTCAGTAACAAATCTCATTCCTCACAGGTACTTTCTGTATTCATTATGCTCTCTCTCTTTCACCAAAAACTTAATTTTAAGCATGTGTCAAAAGTATATTTTTATACTGATTTGCTCTAAAAGTATTAGTGAGAATATTATTTGTTTCTCTCAATTATTATCTTTTATATATTTGTAAATACAGCATGTATATGGTAAAGAAAATTCACTAAGAATTCTTTGTGGTAGTTGTTTTGTAAGGTATATTAAATAATTCATTCAATTATTATGAATAATAGTTGAATAAAATTTAGTAATCTTTAATTGTCTCAAAACTTGTGGGATAACTGGAAGCCTGGCTCTCTCTGCAGCTTAAGTAATGGTCACACATCTGACATATGGCTCTGATTGAAAATTTTAAATGGTCCTTTCAAAAGATTAGGACATAAAATGCATTAACCATACAAATATCCAGAAAATAATCACTCTAACTAAATATTCCAAATGAACATTTGTAATATGGTACACCTCTGATTAAACTTTAGTGTCTAATAAAATACTATGCAAACAAAGCATAAATTATGTTACACAGAAAATATGTTATATACTAGATGCTTGTATTAGCTTGAGAGGTTGTCTGTATTGATATCCAAGCAAGGAGTGGGTGTTCATAGTGTTTAATCTCAATAATTGACTGACTAAGATCCCCAAATTCAGCAAGTCTATCTAAAGATGATGTTCATTAATGATAAACCAGAGGGGCTACCCTAGTCAACATTGGGCCTCTTAAATCTCAAGTGTCATTTATATGTGAGGGATATAAACTAAAGTCTTAATCTATATGTAATATATGTGTTTTTATTAGCAATATGCCATTTATACTAATAAAACACAAGATAAAGGTAATGGCCTCTAGTTTTAAACAAGAGACTACTTTCTCTCTATATATTCATTTCTTATTAAATGATTCTGGTGGATCATCACCACCATTATATTTAGAAATTCTGATATGATTTTGACTAGGGAATACTTAAAACTGAACTAACAGAACAACATGAATTTATCTGTATTGTCAGTAAACTAAATTTTACATAAATTTGTCAGTTGAAAAATGAAATCTTAGGAATTAGATAATATTTTAAATTTATTTTTGGTACTTAATCTTTGATATAAAAAGGAGTCAACTCTTCAATCTATTTATTCAGTTTATTTCTTTCCAGTTAGCTTCTTTGGTGTGGCCAGTGTGACTATGCCGTTAGTATGAAATCTCACGTTCCTGTGAGTTTTTAACATCCACAGTAATTGGAGCATGCTGCATTTGTATTCCATCATAAACCATGGGATCATTATGGAAAAGTGTAAGAAAGGCTGCATTCCAGACGAGATGCAGTAAACAAGGTTGCGACATAGACCCACCCACCTTGTAATAAATCTCAGAACAAGAGATGCAACATTAGCATCTCCAGCCACTATTTAGATAGTAAGATGTCATCCTCTCTAGTATTTATTTTCCTTTTCTTTCTTTCTTTCTTTCGTTCTTTCTTTCTTCCTTCCTTCCTTCCTTCCTCTCTCTCTCTCTCTCTCTCTCTCTCTCTCTCTCTCTCTCTCTCTCTTTCTTTCTTTCTTTCCTTTATTTTTGAATTTTTCTTTTCTTTTATTGAATATTTTCTTTATTTACATTTCAAATATTCCCCCCTTTCCCGGTTCTCCTCAACCTGGCTAACAGGCTATAATATAATATAATGATTACATTTTGTATGTTAGCAAACAATTTGTGTCATCAGCACCAAATAAAACAATATTCAAAATTTTTATTGATACTTTCTGCTCTCTTAAAATAATTCAAGGAAAAAAGTTTACTCCTTAACATATGTGTAGAAAAAGTCAGATTATAAGTGACAGTGAAAAAGTAAAGTTACAGACATATGACTATTTATTTATTCATTTATTTTAAATAAACCAGTTTTTAATAAAGATTTATTTATTATTATATGTAAGTTCCCTGTAGCTGTCTTCAGATACACCAGAAGAGGGCGTCAGATCTCATTACGGATGGTTGAGCCACCATGTGGTTGCTTGGATTTGTACTCAGGACCTTTGGAAGAGCAGTCATTGCTCTTAACCGCTGAGCCATCTCTCCAGCCCCAAATGATAATATATAAATTTAGCCAATAATGCAAACACCAATAATATTCAATTTTATTTACTAATATTTAATTCATGTTATTACCTTTTCTTTATGGAAAGACAAATACATGAAAAATTTTATCCTTCAGATAGCAAGATTAAATGGTGGGACATTGTCTTCCCCACTCCACCTTCTTGTGTATATGTCCAAGCACACAAACAACAGACCCCAGTTACAGCTCTGACTGTTGGCTTTCTGGTCACTTAAAACACACATGCTTTCCAAGCAATTTTCAAACATAGACATTTTGTTTTCATTTCGTAGTTGAAATACATGAGAGGCATTGTGCGGTGCTTGAAAAATATTCTCACTTTACATTGCAAATCTAAAATTGTCAAATGTGTTACAAAAAAAACACCTTTTAAAATGTAAATTGTAAATATTAGCAGACTTTGTCACAGGTTTCTGAAGGTGTGGGGAATAACAACCAAAATCATGCTTGATCCACCAAGTGAGAGCAACAGGTTGACATCTCTGTGCTCCTTCCCTCTAAACAGGATTTTCTATGTCCTGGTATCTCCAGTTCCTGCATTTCATCTCTCCTAAGCCAGGAAATAAAGGTAGGTTGTTTAAACCAACGACCTTTCAGTGCTTATAAGCTGACAGCCTCTAATTTTATGTATCTTTGAACAAAAGGTGATGAATGCATTGCTGAAAATTGCCTGTTATTTTTTGAGTTAAACAAACAAAAACAGAGGACAAAAAAAGGACTAAAAGTTAGTTATAAAAAAGGTGAGTAATCTGATAGTTGAAAAAAAAGGATGTGAAAAGAATAAAATCAAGCAGATTTTCACAAATTTCTGTAAGGTTGCAAATCTTTTTTATTATCAGTTCTACAAATGAAAACTAATTGCATTTCCTGGCACAAGGCAAGGAGCATCCCTTCACTGTACTTTCCCTTAATTACTACAAACATTTGATCCCTAGGTAAGAAAGACTTAAGGGGCCTGTTTTTAATATTGCTATTGTTTTCTCTTTTTATTTTCATTGTTTGCACCTTGAATCCTATGTGAATGACACATTTTTATTAAAATCGACTACAAATGTTATGTAAATTATACCCCTTAACAACAGCTTTAAGGTTTCTAATTATTTCTAGGCAACTGAAGTGAATTCCTTTCACTCTTTGAATCAAAACAAAACGTAAAATAATGGTTATGCTAATAAAGCTATTAGCATTTGAAGACAATGTATCAATCATCTCCCATGAGCAACATCTAATGCTTGAATGTTCAGTTCACTTTCCAGTAACAGGATGTACTTGCAATTAGAAATATCACAGGACAATAAATTATTCAAAGATCTAGTTATTATATTTTTTTCTTTCTGATTGATGGGTGAATGTGGGCGCATTCACATGGCCATGAAATACTTGAAGTACAAGGACTGACACTACATTCCAGAAAGGCCTTTCACATTTCTTTTATATGAGTGTAGTTCCTATACATGTCCAGATGTATCGGTTTCTTAGACTTACCCTTATGTGTATTTGGTGCCAGAGAATTCTTTGTGACCTGTACCTGTTATTGACTACACCAAGATACCCTGAGCTCTTGTCTGAGTCTCTATTATCCAGTGTCCCCAGTGTCTAGACACATCTATCCACCAAAATGCATAGGTATAGAAAGGGTCTCTGTGAGGTCTAAGGTCTCTGGAACTTTCCCAGTGCTAGAGATGACCTCCCAGAAATGTAACCAACCAGGTCCTTTTTGAACATATGAGGATTGGGGATTTGTGTTCATAGTCATAAAGCACAGGAGGCCTCCCCCCCAATCCCAGACACTCTAGATCCTCATATGGAACTAAGAGAAAAATGTCCACTGTTGATAAGCTAGTTAGGCTATGATGAAATAGCAATCATGTCTTTGTTATGACAGTTGTTTATCAGCATTTTGCAACTCTAGCTTTCTTTTAAAAGGTTGTATGTGCACCTAGGACTACCCTGTCATGACTACCCTGATGTTATAGGTGCCTTGCTATGACCACCTTGCAGCCAGGTCTTTGTTTCAGGAGGTATTTGGACTAATGTGTTATGGTTACATTCTGCTCCTGTAACCTTGCCTATTTTTCTGCCAATGTCCCCTCCCCCCCCCCATTTGGAAACTTCCTATAACCAAACTATAAACGCTTTGCCTTCCTCATATCCAAGGCTGACCATACAAACCTTGTCTTAAGGGAGACAGCACTTGCACATGAAGAAAAAATCTTGCTTTCATATAACTGGCCACGATATGTATTTTGGTGCTCTTCCCCCGTTTTTGGGATTAATATTACAAGATGAGCAAGTTGTTAAACCCACATCTTTATGCACAGATTTTTTTCTTTGTACACACGAGTTCTTTTAAACTAAGCTGAAACTTTGATAAGCGTATAAACTAAAATGGGGTGTCTCTACAAATATTAATAGACAGGAGAAAATGTAGTGCTATAACTTAAAGGATGTTCATGAGAGGGTGTGGCATCTCTGTTAGCATTTCTTCTAGGCTTCACCCACAGTAACCTGGCAACAGCCAGGTATGTCTGACTCATTATAAAAGGGGCTGCTTGCTCCCTCCTCACTCTCTTGCTCTCTTTCTCTCTTACCCTCTTTCCTCTCTGTTCCTTATCTCCCCATTACCCTCTCCCCTCTCTCCCCAAATGTTCTTAGCTAGCCTCAAGTCCTCCTCCCTCCCTCCCTCCCTCCCTCCCTCCCTCCTCCCCCTCTCTCTGCCTTTCTCTGTTTCTACTCCCTCAACTCCCTAAATAAACTCTATTCTATATTATACTGTCTATACTAGATAGATAGATAGATAGATAGATAGATAGATAGATAGATAGATAGATAGATAGATAGATAAACAGGCAGGCAGACAGATAGATGATAGATGATAGAATGGTGTGGCTGGTACCTCATGGGAAAGGAATGCTTCAACATGAGCCTGCAGAGGCACCCCTTCTACCTCATGAGGCTACACCTCTACCAAACATATCTCTAGCTTCCTTTTCTAAGACAAAATAATCTCGTTCTTTATAGTTGCGTTCTCTGATAAATTTTCTTTGATTTAGTAAATTATCTCCCACCCAAACTGTGGTATGAAACTGTAAACACTGCGGGGCACACACAATAAAAAAGCTTAAAAGTAGGAG